>NW_016815484.1:941243-1035659 GCF_001698545.2 Rhinopithecus bieti
AAAAAAAAAAAAAAAAAAAAAAAAAAAAAAAAAAAAAATGATCAAAGGACTTCAGCAGACATTTGTCTAAAGAAAATAAACAAATGACCAACAGTATATTCACAGATGCTCAACATCACTAATCATTAGGAAAATGCAAAGCAAAACCAGAGTGAGATATTACCTCACCCTCATTAGGATGGCCACCATCATAAAAACCCCAAAAAAACAAATGTTGATGAGGATGTAGAGTAATTGGAACCTTTGCTCCAATTGTAACAGGAGAAAAAACATGGCTTTACCAGTGCAGTCCTGAAGACAAAGCACTGTTGGTGGGATTGTAAAATGGTGTGGCATGATGGAAAACAGCATAGAGATTACTTGAAAAATTAAAAATAGAATTACCATATGATTCAGCAATCCCACTTCTGAGAATTTTTCCAAAAGAACTGAAAACAGGATCTCAAAGAGACATTTGCACACCCATATTCATTGTAGCATTCTTCATAATTACCAAGATGTGGAAGCAAGCTAAATGCCATTGATAGAATGAATGGATAAGGAAATCAGAGGCAGGCATACACACACAATGGAATATCATTCAGCTTTTCCAAAGAAGGAAATCCTAGCATATGCTACAAGGTTCACACCTTAAAGATATTATGTTCAATGAAATAAGCCAATCACAAAAAAAGACAAATATTGCCTGATTCCACTTCTGTGAAGTGTCTAAAGTAATCAAACTCATTGAAACAGAAAGTCAAATGGTGGTTGCCAGAGGCTGGGGACACAGGGAACCAGGAGCTATTCAATGGGTATAGGGTTTCAGTCATGCTGGATGAACATTCTAGAGCTTTGTTTGTTATACAACAATGTGCATAGCATATAGTTAACAATACTGTACACTAGAAAATGATTAAGAGGGTAAGCTTATGTGTTTTCTGGCTGCAATTTAGACAAACAAAAAACACGATGAAAGGAAGGGCCAGAGTGACAGGACAATATGCCCACCATCAGGAAGCTGGCCAAATCCAGATCACTGGCCGTTTTCCTGCTTCTTGCCACCTCCTCTTGTCCTGATTTCTGTTTTATTTGTAACAGCATTTCAGAAATGTGAGATGGGCTTTAGAGATGATTGCTCTAGAAGAGAATCAATTCTTTGTTGAACCATGATGTCTCCACTTGAAATGTTTACCTATATCTTTGTGGTTTGCTCCTTACACTTCAACTAGCTTTTTAAATTGAGTTTGTGGTTTTATTGTAAATAGTTATACATTAATATTGCACTCGGCTTTGCTGCCTTTCAAGCACGGAGCTCAAGGTCCTTCTGAGGCAGTTAAAATTCAGGATTTGCTTACCGGATGAAATGGAAGCTACATTATGGGGAGAAAAATTTGAGACCTAGAAAGGGTAAAGAACTTATCTAACATTTCAATGCCATTTTTGTTTGGAGGGGAACAAGTTTCAAGTTTAAATTATTTAAAGCTTCTCCACCCGCCCCTCATGTCACAGAATGACGATTTGCTTCACACTGTAGCTGTAGAAAGTAATTAAAATGTAGGAAATAGAGAAGTTTTAATACCAGTGGGCCCACCTTTTGCCCTTGGAAATGACTTCCTCCCCACCAGACTGTGTCCTGCTCTGACCACATTTCCCTAGTTCTGACACCTTTCTGCATATTTTCATAACTTTGGAGCAACTGAGACTTTGAGATGAGCGGGAGCATGGGAAGCAGTCGCCAGAGGAGGAATTTCTGGTTGTTGAAAATGAGAAGTGCCCACAAATGGAAGTTAACAGCAAAAGGTGTCCTGAGTCATCATTCAGTTCTTGCTGTGGCAGTCATAATTCATGATTTCCTGAGCCCTACATAGGTTCCTGAGAATAACGATGGCAGCCTCCTTAGGCACCCATTTGCCAAGCACGGGGCACCGCTGGGCAGACAGCCCCCCTCTGGGAATTGGAGCTGGGCACCTGGTCAGCTGGCCTCCTGGTTCTGCTCAGGTTCTTGGCTGAGAAAACAGAGGCTGCCAGTTCTTTATACCATCTTCCCTGATGATTTGCTTTTTTTTCAGTGAACACGTCTAAGCAGGGTTCCGGAAAAAAAATGTTAACTCTGCAACACACAGAGAGGGCTGACAGCTAGGGCAGGGGGTCTGGGCTGGAGGCTTCTCCAAGGCCCTGCTGCCTAGCCACAGACAAGCGGCCTGAGTCCCCCGAGCCCTGGGCCTCTGAGGGATGTCTGCTGGGTGTCTGTTGAGCTCCTGGATCTGTGTTTGGGGCTCCCTCCTGGCTGGGGACTCTCGCCTTGCATTCCTTGCGCTCGGTTGTGTTGATCCCCCTCTGGGCCTCCTGTCTGACCTCTGGGGCCTGGGTGTTGGCCCGGATTTATGACCCTGAGCTTCTTTTTATCTCTTCGGGAAGTAAACGTTTTGGTTGGGAAGTTTTTCAATTTCCTCCTGGCCTGGACCAAACTGCTCATATTTCCAAGGGCAAGCTTCCCCTCTCCTCACAGGTCCTCGTGCCCTGAAGTGTAATTAGGAGCCTCACTCCACCTGCAGACAGGCTCCTGCAAATGCTTTGATGGTGGTGACCGCGACAAAGACAGCAGGCTGCTCTATGCTTACCCAAACCTCACATTCGCGGAGTAGAGTTATTGGTTTGGTTTGGTTTTTGATTTTTTAGCAGCTGTAGACACAAGCCACTCCCCTGCAGGCCTCCTCCTCTGATTCCCAAAGGAAAAGACCTTTCCAAAATGTATATGAGGTGCAGGGGCACAAGTTCTTGAAGCTGGATGACCGTTGATTGCCGTCCCCTAAGTGTGCCCTACAAGACAATTACAAACTCTCCTGAGCCACTGTCTCTTAGGAGAGGACCAGAAACCAACACTTTTACCGAGTACCCCAGGTCCTTCTGCTGCACCCAAAAGCTTTAGAACCACTGCTGTAGAAACTGTGCAGCAGATGGAATGGGGCGAAGTGAATCTTAGTCCTCTTGCTTTTAATCCCCTTGAAACCCTATAGCATTGTTCTCAAGAAAAGAACATGAACCCAGAACAGTCCAACCGTGTCACATATTGGGCCTCTCACCAATAACAGTGCTCCATGGTTTTTTGTTTTTTTTTTTTTGCCAAAAAGTTTTCATCCAATTACACACACACCCCTTTTTTTTTTCCTCCACAGTGTCCCGTCCTTCCAACTCCCATACTCACCCTCCCAAGCAGTTTCCCTCTTAGCCTGGTCCCCGACACGATGTCATTTGAAAGTCAGGGCATCCCTTTTATACCGTCGTGAATATCTTCCAATCTGATGGGTCCTTTTATCCTGAAACTCTTCACCCGCTTTCCACCCCAGCATAACTTCACCCACCACTGAAGTACCGCCAGCCGGCTCAGGAGGGTGAGCGGCAGCTGTTGCCCTGTTTAGGGCAGGAAGTGAAGAAGAACATGATATTCAATTAAAACTGCAGGGGGAATTCAGTGAGACAGCAGGGTCTAATGGAGACTGATGGCCTGGGAGACCAGCCGGTCTGAGTTCCATTCCCATCTCTGCCACCGGCTCACAGGGGTGACCTTGGGTCTGTCACTAAAACTTTCTGGGCCTTCGTTTCATCTGAAAAATGGTAGTGATGATACCTGCATCCTCACAGGAATAGTTATGAGGATTAGGGAGATTAGAAAAATACACAGGGCTCTTTTGATCCCTTCAAAGTCAGCAGTGAAGGATGGATGGATGCAGAAAGCAGTCTTAGGCTAAGTAGAATTGGCTGCCAACAACAGGATGTGATTTGAGGTGTAATCAAAAGTCGGCCGGCACTGAGATAGCTCCCCTAGTAGACTGAGCTGCTCTGAAATCCCACTGCTGGACTGGAGAGCCAGGTTAAAACACAAGCATGACGAGTCGCAGCAATAACATACCATCAGCCTTTGCATGAGTTAGCTGGAGTAGGTTGCTGGTTTCCCAGGAGAAAAAAAAAAAAAGGGCCCTGAGTGATTGAGGCCCTAGAACAGGTAACTATGACTGGCAGAGAGTTTAGATACAAAGAATGCAAGAACTCAGAGTCAGGGGAACTGTGGTTAGGGACTTTGTGGGTAGGGGAGTGGTATGAGGAGAGTGCCAGAGCCATGGAGAGTGTTAATTACAGAAGCTGATTTTCAAAGTACTACAATAGGCCCAGCACAGTGGCTCACACCTGTAATCCTAGCACTTTGGGAGGCCGAGGCAGGCAGATCTCTTGAGGCCAAGAGTTCAAAGCCAGCCTGGCCAAATGGCAAAATCCTGTCTCTACTAAAAATACAAAAATTAGCTGGGCGTGGTGGCACGTACCTGTGATCCCAACTACTCGGGAGGCTGAGGCAGGAGCATAGCTTGAACCTGGGAGGCACAGGTTGCAGTGAGCCAAGATTGTGCCATTGCACTCCAGCCTGGTTGACAGAGCAAGACTCTGTCTAAAAAAAAAAAAAAATCTACAATAAATGATAGATCATTCATCCCAGTAAGAGCCTTCTCTAGGTAATATCTGATGTCTGACTTTCCTGTAAGACACTGTAGGTATCACTTCTTGATAACTTTTGCTCTTTATAAAACTGGCTATGCTCTATTACATGTTCATGACACCAACAAAAAGCATTGCCCTCGTGAAAGTGCTGTGATGCTGATGATTGCAGCTGTGCTGACCAATATTATTTCAATTTCAGTCGGTACCCATTTGTTGGGTGTCATCACACTAGGGAGCATGGTGGGGGAGGAACAGCATGGGATTTGGCGTCCTGGGGCTTGGGTTGGATTTCCAGCTCTGTCACTTTGTTCTGGAACCTTGGATACTTAAGCTTTCAGAGACCCAGTTTCAGCTGGTAAATTGGGATAACAGACCTACCTCACATGCTTTCCAGAGGATCAAATGAGGTGATGCAGTGTGAAAAAGCCATGCTGGATGTGACAGAGGGCTACACAAAGGTGAGCTGCTGTCTCAATCAGGACAGGCTGGGGTGTGCTGCTGTAACAAATAAATAATAACCTGACATTTCAATGGCTGCGTGTCAGCCACAAGTCAGCCTAAGGTGTGCTCTGCTTATCAGAGTCACACAGAGACACAGGCTCCTGGAGGAGCCCTTAGCAGCTAGGTCAGGGGAAAAAATCATGGTAGAGTCTGCATTGGCTCTGAAAGCTTCTGCTTATCTTTCATGAGCCACAGAATGTCACACGGCCACACTGACTTCCAGTGAGCAGGGAAGTGCCATCCTATTATGTGTCAGAAGGAGACAGAGTTGGAATATTTATTCACAGCCTATGACCCAAACAGTTGTTACTCGACAAGGCTGGATAAGAGGTCTTTGTCCTCAAGATGCTTATCAGAGCTCAACTCAAGATCCCTACCCAGGAGTTTTGGAAACATCTCTAGGAAAGTGTACCCTCTTCTTTCTGCCATGGATCCCTGCCCCTGCCTCCCCACCACGCAGCCAGGGCCTCATCACTTTTAGCTACCACATTAACGGCTTTGCTAAAGGCAGCTAGAACACCCACCTGCTTCCCTGGCCTCTGCCACTCTGGCTGTAAAATAACCTCCAAGGCCTCTCTTTCGGAGTTGAGTCTTCCCTATGTCCTTCACCCAGATGTCGAGGAGAGGTGCCCAGGTGGCCAGGTTCGCGACGACTCCCTCAGGCTGCAGCTAATTGCACCATGCTTCAATGCAGCTAGGAGGAACAGCTCTTCGCTTGCCCAGAGCCCTTCTTGTACCAGATGCCTGCTGACCTTCCCATGGCCCAAGATCAGGTCTTTCTGCCTTTAGGGAAAGAAAGAAACAGGAAAGCTTAGCTCATTTGGCCTCTCTCACCCCAGGCTAGAACCATCTTTCTGTTCTTCTGCTGGAGCAGAGACATCTCTGTAGCTCCCTTCTCCGTCACCCAGAGAGTCCTAGCGTGGCCTGAGACTCACCAAAACCTTTTTCTTCCTTCCTCTTGAGTGGTGTGCCTTCTCCTTGGACACTTTAGTTGGAGTCCTGAGAGACAGAATGAAAGAGTTTAATGTAATACTATTAGTAATAGCAGTAAATATAATAGGTTACCATGTGCTAGGCTCTGTTCTGAGTGCCTTGCATATATTAACTCATTAAATGTTCACAAGAAGCCTATGAAATCGGTATTATTAATAGCCCCACTTTAGAAATGAGGATGAAATGGGCTCAGAGAGGTTAAGTAGGTTGTTCGAGGTCACACAGCTAGTATGTGGCAGAGCTGAGATTTAACCAAGACCGTGTGACTACAAAGCTCATACAGATCTGTTTTTATCATGGCAATTAGGTTTACAGTGGTTGAGAGACATGGTTGAAGTTACGGATTGCAAGGGCGCCTTTGCTCCTGGTGCTCGCAAGATGGCATTCCTGGTGTATTAGGAGGTCGTGCCTGCCCTCTGCTGGTCGCGAATGAGCATTGCCACTCAGAGTATGTGGACGAGAACCCGCCGGGGAAGCACTTCATAGATATTTCAAAGAGAGTAAACTGGCAAATAAACTTGCAGCTTACATGCAGCAGTGGCATATTGACTATTTCTTTCCCTCTGGTTTTGTGTGTTTTACATTTATTTTCTTTCTCCTGGAAAAAAGAAAAAGAGGAAAAAAAGCAAACAGGCAGCTCTCCACCTCTGAGAACAAGCAGAAGAAAACCACAATTATGCAACTATCAAATAACAAATCGATGTGTTTATTGTCATGGAGATTGCAGTGTAGTACTAGATGCCCAAAATGTCATCCTACACAGATGTAAAGGCACATTTTCAGTCGTTCATAACTAAAGGTAAAATAGTTTCCTAAATTAATCAGGGTATTCTTCCACTATCGAACGTTGCATGCAAAAAGATTCTTCTTTTAAAAGTTCAGCCGTTTTGAATTATCTATGCTCAAATAGAAATTTTGTGTCACTTTCTGATTTGCTGTAGAAAGACAAAGGTGGCCGTCTCTGACTAGGCTTCAATGCAAGTCAGCTGGAGACAGAGCACATAGCATTACAGGGACGCAAGGTTTTTGGGCTCGTAGGAGTGACTACTCTTAAGGGGACAATCTGGCTTCTTTGAAGGCCCCCAACCAAGAGGATCCCTTCAGACAAGGTCAGTCCTGCCCACTAAATCTTTATGGGGAGGGGAGTAGAAGGGAGAGGAAACACTGATGCAAAAATCTAATCCTGAAAGCTGTCCCTGGGGATTAACCAGCTGAAGCCTAGTATTAGTCAGTTCTCACAGTGCTATAAAGAACACCTGAGATTGGGTAATTTGTAAAGGAAAGAGGTTTAATTGACTCACAGTTCCACATGGCTGGGAAGGTCCCAGGAAACTTACAATCACCACAGGAGGTGAAGGGGAAGCAAGGCACGTCTTACTTGCTGGCAGGAGAGGGAGAGAGAGAGGAAACTTACAATCACAGCAGGAAGTGAAGGGGAAGCAAGGCACTTCTTAACTTGGCAGCAGGAGAGAGAGAGCAAATGGGGAAGTGCTACTTTTAAACAGATCTCGTGAGAACTCACTCATGATTACAAGAACACCATGGGGGAAATCTCCCCCACGACCCAATCACCTCCTACTGGGTCCCTCCTTGGATTACAATTTGAGATGATATTTGGGTGGAGACACAGAGCCAAACCATATCAAGCCTCTTGTAACAGGTACGTGGCCTGAGGAGTCGTGGCCTGAGGACTGATGGCCTCTGAAGGTTGGATCTTCCGCTCCCAGACAGAGAATTGTCCGCATTTATAGTTCTTAACTTGGATATTTAAAGTTTCCCTCCCTGAGAAGTTTGAACAAGTTACAGGACATAGGTCACACCCACAGCAAAACTTTCATTGATCAGGACTCGCGTGTATTTTTCACCCCCTGCCAACACACGCTACTTAAGTAAATGCAAAAACCTCAAGAAAACTGCTGATCAGAAGATTTAGTAAAGCAGACCTACTTTCAGGACATACCTTAGGATCTGTGCATATTCAGATATCCTGCATACCATGCTTGGACCAGGTACATTTATATCATGACCTTGGCTAACTTTTTCTCATCTATGCTCACTGCTTCAAATAATCGCCTCAACATGGGACACTTGCAAGTCTACTTCCTTGCTACTGCCTCTGTCCTGGGATCTGAATTGGCATTTCCAATGACCTGATGGGTAGCTCCATCTAGATGTCCCCCCAGGACCCACACGCGGCATGTCCAGAGCTGACCCAAGCATTCCATCCCTGAAAGTCCCCTTGACGGTTTTATTTCTTTTAATGTCACCGCAATTCTCTTTGGGATTCCAGCTCAAAGCCCCAACTCCTCCACTTTGCCTCACACTCTGTCCCACCCAATGGACCTGACCAGTTGCCAGTCTCTCTTACCTCTGTGCCTTCTTGACCTTCCCCCGTCATGACTCCCTCCTGGCATGACATCCTGGACAAGGGGGAGTTTCAGAGCCAGACATGGGTTCAAATCCCAGCTCCATTATTTATTACATACCTGAATGTGGACTTTTTCCCTTAATTTATTTGAACCTCATCTGTAAAATTGAAACAAATATGTACCTCATAAGAGTAATTGTGAGATCAATCAGATAATAAAGATTAAATGCCTGGTATAGGGTGAATGTTAAATATACGTTATTTTTCTACCCTCTCATCCAGGCCTCATTATTTCTCACTGGGGCTAACTTTGAGTAGCCTCCTAATTCATCCTTGCCTCTTTGCTCTCCATCACAAGCATTGATTGCATACCCACTACTTACCAGGCACTGGGCTAGTCACCTGGAAGAGAAACATTAAAGAAGTCCACAAGGCCCTGCCCCTGTGAGGCTTACAATTCAATGGAGAAAGTAACATTCTCTCCTTCCTGTGATTTATTTTCACTCTTGTACCTGATGGATCTTGCTTAAGCACAGGTTACATGTCATTTTTCTACTCAAGACTGTCAGTGGCAGCCCATTTCCCATCTCATGAGATATATCTTTCTTTGGCTGGCATTTAAGCCCTTCTGAATTAATAAAGTTCTCATTTGCTTTTGTAGCCCAATTTCCTTCCACTGCCCCTATGTATATCCTCCTTTCTGTCCAAGTAGAATGACTTGTCAATCCCAGTATAATGGACATTTGTCTTTTTAAAAACTACTGATCCTTGTGACATCTTTTCTGTTTCAGAGAAATCTCCATGAGTGAGTCTTGGTGAAAGGCAGAAACTCACAGTCCTTCTCTTCATTGGGTGGATACTAGGATGTAAGCAAATAAACCAGGCTCAGCCAGTCAAAAACTCTACTCAAGATTCTGAGTTTTGGGAAGGTGGCATAGTATCAGAAGATACACGCAGAGTATTTAACTCGAGAGATTATAGTGAAGAGAATGTTTACAGAGGTAAAGTCAGGGTTAGAAAAACAAACAAAAGATGGTGAAGTTCCTTTGTCCCAGAACTAGCAATGCCCTTGGGGTTCACTTATAAAGATGCATGTTGATAAAAGCTTATGTACCGAAACAAAACAGAAAATTGTGGTACTTTTCTCATTTTATCTGTAACAGTCTAGGGAGTCACATAAGAATGTAGTCTCAGGCCAGGTGAGGTGGCTCACGCCTATAACCCCAGCACTTTGGGAGGCCGAGGCAGGCGGATCACTTGAGGCCAGGAGTCAAGACCAGCCTGGCCAAAATGGTGAAACCTCGTCTCTACTAAAAATATAAAAACTAGCCGGGTGTGGTGGCACACCCCTGCAATCCCAGCTACTTGGGAAGCTGAGGCACGAGAATTGCTTGAGCCTGGGACATGGAGGCTGCAGTGAACCGAGATCGCACCACTGCACTCCAGTCTGGGCACCAGAGAGAGACTCTATCTCAAAAAAAAAAAAAAGAGAGAAGGTTTTCCCAGGTTGTCTGGCCAAGGAGGGAAGTGCATGATTTTAGCCTGGACTGGACTTACCAGTGCAGGTGCAACTACCGGTTACTTTAGTTCTAGCATTTGAAAGTGATCTCAGTTGTTGGCTTGGTGAATAGATTGAAGCCACTAAGTGATATTACGAGATCAATTTCTTAGCATTAAGTAGAAAAAGAAGTCAAAAGATTTTGAGAGATGGGAATGCTGGAGTGAATTTAGCCTGTTTGACCAGGACCTATCCCTCTGAGTTTCTGGAGAGAATCCAGACAGGCCTTTGCTAAGGCCTTTGGGAATAACACTGGAGAGGAGACCTGCCATCTTTGAACAGTGCTTTCAAGGCTGTTCGGGGTAGGCTGGGTATGCTAGCAGAAGGTACTACCATTGAAACAGGTTCCCTGTTTCCAGTGGGGTTGAGGGAACTGGTTGGGAAGTGATGGGGGTGGAGGAGAAGCACTTATCCAGCAGAGACAATGGGGGTGTATTTACTGTGGTAGGCAGCAGAGTTGACTTGGTAATGGGAATTATTTAGCTAGCAAGGATCTTTGGCAGAAGCTAAGTGATCCTGAAGGTCCATGGGTATATGAGTAATTCATCAAGTTCCTACTTGATTTGCATAGCTAAAAAGAACTCTCAGGGTGAGAGGCTGTGGATTTGCCAAAATTTGTGTAGTATAAACTCATGGCCAAGGAAGAAGAACACTAAAACAGCCACCACCCTCTGAATCCCTGACTTCCATGAGGAAATGAGAGGCTTGAGGACTGTGGATAGCAGTGCCACTTGCACATGGGTGATGATTAAACACTGAGAGGCATCGGGCCATACTTGACCCTACCTGCACTTCAGCAAAACCGAAATATTCAAATTACTGAGGTGGAGCAGCTGTGATCAATGGAGAACATAAAGTGCTTAATTTAAATGGGTAATGTGGAAAATGCCTATTTTTTTCCTTGATTTTACATTTGTGTGTCTAACTAAAATAATCAATTTTAGTGATAAAATTGAGAACTTAGACCAATAAACACTGAAGTGATACCATGCCCTGTCGATTCACAGTTTACCCAGTTAGTATGAAGTCCCACCCCTCTAACAAAGAGGACTGGAGCCCTGGAAAATTTCATTTCTTTTGGATTTTACCCACCAGATCTCAAAGTACTATGGTGATGTATCTGGAGAACTCAGGCCACAGTCTTAGAGGTTTCTTCACTATTGATGAAAAAGGAATCCAAAGGCAGCTTAGAAGGGATGACCCTCCTGTTAGCAGAGTAGTGAATAAAATACTGTACTGGGGTCAAGTGTCCCCATACACTGACCAGTATGGAAAAGTCTGTCCTGTTGGAAACCTGGTGGTAAAACAAAAATCTCCTACTTCAAAGTATTTTGACAAATGAAACTGAAAAACTCAATAGAAAACTTCACTTTCAGGCCCTGATGCCTAATTTGAAAATTAACAGTAACTTCATCCCACATGATATTAAATAGACACACAATTTCCAGATTATGTGACTATGTGTCTGATGGAAGCTAAGCCACTATGACAGAAAGTGACAACAGATAGGGCCCTGGGCAGTACATAAAGAAGTTGGACCACCAAGGTAGGACTGCCATAATACCTCAAGGACAAGATACGATCCTTCCTCCTATTTTTCCAAAGATAACTGAAGACCACTTACCATGGTAACTGAGTACCAGGGAAAGATTATTTTGACATTAACTCTAAGCTAACAAATTGTTAGAGACTGGAGAAGGGGCTTATGGAGACCGTGAGATTAGTGATGTTTTGCCCAAATCCACTTCAAATATGGCTTCATGAGATGCCCATCATACCTGGTTGTTTCACCAGTCCCTAGGCATATAGTTAAAATCAGTATTTAACAATTAGAAGAATCCTCACTTGTGGAGAAAGATATTTCACGACAGGAAGGACCCAAAGAAAATGGCTGGAGGGCTCTACCAAAATATTTTAAATAATAATAATAATAAAGCAAACATCTCTGGGAAGGGGAGGAAGGAGGAAGGTACCCATGCAGATTAGTGCTACTTGGCAGGTACAGGCCGGGCGCGGTGGCTCACACCTGTAGTCCCAGCACTTTGGGAGGCCAAGGTGGGCAGATCACGAGGTCAGGAGATCGAGACCATCCTGGCTAACACAGTGAAACCCTGTCTCTACTAAAATACAAAAAATTAGCTGGGCGTGGTGGTGAGGGCCTGTAGCCCCAGCTACTCGGGAGGGTGAGGCAGGAGAATGGAGAGAACCCAGGAGGCGGAGCCTGCAGTGAGCCAGGATTGCCCCACTGCACTACAGCCTGGGCGACAGAGTGAGACTCCGTCTCAAAAAAAAAAAAAAAAAANAGTATTTAACAATTAGAAGAATCCTCACTTGTGGAGAAAGATATTTCACGACAGGAAGGACCCAAAGAAAATGGCTGGAGGGCTCTACCAAAATATTTTAAATAATAATAATAATAAAGCAAACATCTCTGGGAAGGGGAGGAAGGAGGAAGGTACCCATGCAGATTAGTGCTACTTGGCAGGTACAGGCCGGGCGCGGTGGCTCACACCTGTAGTCCCAGCACTTTGGGAGGCCAAGGTGGGCAGATCACGAGGTCAGGAGATCGAGACCATCCTGGCTAACACAGTGAAACCCTGTCTCTACTAAAAATACAAAAAATTAGCTGGGCGTGGTGGTGAGGGCCTGTAGCCCCAGCTACTCGGGAGGGTGAGGCAGGAGAATGGAGAGAACCCAGGAGGCGGAGCCTGCAGTGAGCCAGGATTGCCCCACTGCACCACAGCCTGGCGGACAGGAGGAGACCCCTCCAAAAAAAAAAAAAAAAAAAAAAGAAAGAAAGAAAGAAAAGAAAAAGAGAAGGAAGGTACAGGGGTGGTGACCCTTCAAAATAAGGATAGTAATGTTGTTTATCTCATAGAGCTATTGTGATGATTAAATGAGTTAATACATGCACAATGCAAATAATAATCGCAAAACAAATGCTAGCTACTCTTTTTACAATTACTATACTTGTAACTCCTATTTAACCCTGCATAGGGGTATGCAGAAGATAAATGATCTTCAAGAATTATTATAGGTTATTTTAAGCTTAAGCAGGTGTGATAAGATTCAGTACCTAGAGAGTAGAGGAATAATCCTCCTCCCCAAATACAAGGTCTTTTTACCTCAATTTGCTTGGGAAATTCAATGGTCTAGGGCATGTCAATGTATCTCTTCCTGGGTGAAGGCACATCCCTGTACCCGACACCTCCTTCCAAGAGGCAAAATGCTAGGCAAGCCTCTTTGGATTTTAAGTGGGATGTGAGTTATATTTGCATTGTGCTGCTCTGAATCACTTTTAGTTAATTTAATTTAGTGTAAGATACCCAACCAAGAGACAGTTCTCCATCTGGTCTAGCAGTACCACTCAACTTTCTGATTCAGGAGATCAGTGGATCTTGAAGTATTTGAAGCAGTTTGACTTTCTGTGAGGAACCTATGGCAACCCTCAGCAGGAGATCACAGCAAAGGTCCTAAGAGTCTTTGAGCAAAGCTATTCTATTTCAACCAATAACTATTTCCTTTTGAGGACTTGTTATGGAGCCTTAGTGGAAAGTGAACCCCTGATGACAAAACATTGAGTGGCCATGTAACCTGGCTATGTATCATGAACTAACTGTGTTACTTGATCCAACTAGTCATAAAGTCAGTTGTGCCCAGCAGTGTGGGCACGAAACGTCAGGTGGCCATGTAACCTGGCTACCTATCACGAACTGTTATTTCATGCAACAAACCATAAAGTCAGATGTACCCAGCAGTGCTTCACCATCAAATGCAAGTCGTAGATATGGGACTAGGCCTCAGCAGCTTCTGAAGGCACAAGGAATTTGCAGAAGGGGGCAGTTCACACTGCCAGCTTGCTGGAATCTACATGACCCTCAGCTCACACCTCTGATGTCATGGGGAGTTTGCTAAGAACAGGCCACTACAGAAACATGAACCACTGGTTTATAGCTGGTACATATGATGTGCAGGTCCTGGTTATACAGAGATGGTTGTGACTTTAAAACCCCACTTGGTGTGGCCCTGAAGGACAATAGGGAAGGAAAGTCTTTCTGGGAGCAAAACTTAAGGCTGCACATAACCATGTCATTCATTTTGCCTGGAAGAAGAGAGAGCTTGAATTATGATTACAAACCAATATGTGAACAGATGCTAAAGCAACTCACGAGCAGCAGTTAATAATTTGTCCAGATTTGAGACTTGATAAGTGTAAGATTGGAAGGTTGGTAACAATGAGGTTGGGTATGTGTCTCCTGAACTGGGCCTGGAATGTGAGAGTACTTGTCTCCAGTGATGATGGTCACAAAAGGACTTCCTGCCAAGGTGAGTCCTTCCCCAGCCACCTCAATGCTTGTTTAATCAGTTCCTGAACTTGTAACTATGGCAGCAGGCATGGAAGCTATGCAGGGACTCCCTGAAGGGATCAACCCTCTGTCTGTCCAGGTAGATTACACCAAGCCCTTTTTAAGATGGAAGAGCTAGTGATTGTCTTCACTGGAATATATGCTTTTCTGAATTTGCATTTGCTCCTCTTGATAGATTCTGAACAAACTTGCATCTACAAGTGTCATCATCCGTGGGCATACTGAGTAACTCATGATCTTCCACATTGTAGTGCTTTTGACAAAAAGGAACTTACTTCTCAGTGGAGAAAGTAAAGTAATGACAGAGGCTCAAGGGACTCTCTAGTTGTGGTAGATTGGGTGGCTCTCCACCAATTTTAGTGTCCCTCTTTGCCTGATGATTACACTGCACACCCTGTTAAACCCATGGAAGGCCATGTGACTTGCTTTGGCCAATAAAATGTGAGTGTGAGTGGAAGTAATGTGTGTCACTTTCAAGCAGCAGCTCTTGAGCCAGCATATGGTTTCCTGTCATGAGACCAACAATGCTCCAGAAAAAGGCTGCTCCATCCACCTGTGTCCCAGAGTAAAAATGTCATGAAGCAGAGGTGAACAGTCCCATGCACAGTGAATGAGAAAGAAATATCCATTGCTTATTACTGCAGCATGACTTGTCTATGCAGACTACTCATGCTCTCCTCTTTTTCTTTCTTTATTTTTCTCATTTCTTTCTCTTTCTTCTCTTTTCTTCTTTCTCTCTCTCTCTTTCTTTCTCTCTCTCTCTTTCTCTCTCTCTCTCTCTCTCCCTCTCCTTTTTTCTTTCTTTCTTTCTTTCTTTCTTTCTTTCTTTCTTTCTTTCTTTCTTTCTTTCTTTCTTTCTTTCTTTCTTTCTTTCTCTTCCTCCTTTATTTCTTTCCCCTTAATTTCCCTTTCTTTCTCTTGTTTCTCATTTCTACTAGCAGTTACTAGTAGACTCTATGCTCTGGTCTTTGGCAGACAGAGCATGGAGCCTTCTTCCTGGTCCCAGCACTAGCCACACCATGCCCTGCCTGGCAAACTAGTGCTGTCATCTGATGCTGCCTATCAGGGTTGCTCCAGGACTGTGGTTCCAAGACAGTGCTCTATGGTTCCAGAAGTGTCCCCAGTGGCAGCCCCTCTTTGGCAGTCCCAGATAGCTGGGTGGCATTCCTGAAAGTGCCACAGAATGAGCTGTGGCGTGGAACCACCTGATCTTTGTTTCCTCATTTGTACGGATGGGAGTATCTTCCTTCAGATACTTATCTCTGGATTAGGCAACCCAGAGCCCTTCAGGCTTTGCTTACTTCGCCCAGTCATTGTTTTGGTAACTAATTCCTGGAATTAAATCCTTCATGTTAGAAGCATTTAGCTTGCTTTCTTGATTGAACCTGAACAAGGCATGCCCCTTTCTTTAAAGCACATCCCTAATGCCTTTTCCTCCATGAAGTCTTATCCGAGCTCTTATCTAGAGGTCATCTTTTAACTATTTACAATTATTTGACATTTTTAGACATTTTTTTTTTGACATTTGTAACTCCATTTTGTATGAAATTCATTTATTTTGTCCTGCCCAACTTCCATTAGATTATGAACACATTGAAAGCAGTCACTGCATCTTCATCATGGCTGTGTTTTCTATAGCAATTAGCTCAGTCCTGAAAACTCGGTTGATATTCTCAGCACACACGGGTTTTTTCAAATAGAAACCCACAGTCTTAACAATATCTTCAGCTTTCAAAAATTCTATTTGTTTTCTATGCTGTAATAGATTAAATCAGAAGTAAAACAAAAATAACTGGGTGAATTGCAGAAAATGTTTTGTTCAATGATTTCCCAAAGAGCAATGAAAATATTTGCACATCCTATTTCCCACACACACTCATTCATCCACTTAAAATGATGCTTTCCAATTTATAAAGCATTTTCACAAACATTATCTCATTTAAACCTCACACTGAGAATGTAGAATAGAAATGAAAGCCCTCACTTCACACAGTCTTAAATGGCAGAGCTGAGTTCCTACCCCAGACCTTCTAACTCAAAAGTCCAGCGCTCAGCTTACCTTTTGCTTGAAGCTGGGGTTCTGGTCAGCCAAGAATTACAGTTCTCTAATTCGTTTCTCACTGTTAAGAAATGCCATTAGACATGCAGACTTCCCTGTTTTGTACAAAAGTCCAAAATCAGAGATTATCTCTGATTCCTTTTTCATATGAAATAAAGGGGAAAATGACCATTTTATTCCCTTGGCTTAGAGAATATGGACAGTCATGTTTTCAATTTCACAGTTCATTGCACCTACATTTATTAGATTAGCGCTGGTTTAGAAACTCACCATGGAACCTCCCAATAACTTGGCAGTCACTTTTTGATTGCTTCTCAGAATTGTACTGTCTTGTTCTCCCAAGACTCTGACCAAGGTTTAGTGACTCAAAACTGAAACGCTGCAGGCATAAATTGATTCCAGCCCTGGCAAGGCTCAAGTTATTACTTTTCTCCACCTGATTATTATTCTGGTTTTCACTGGTGTCACTTCTTATCTCAGGGGCTGATGTTATAGAAGCAGATGTCCCTTCCAGGCTAGGAGACTAACAGCGACATGTGTGCCCTGGTTTAGAGGGGAGCCTCATTCTATTACTCTTCTGCATTGGACCCCAAACACCTGAAAATATAGCCCCAGCAAGCTCATTTTACATTTGGGTAGAAAAAAGAATTGTTCCATGGCCAGCTATATGAGGTGTTATTTGAAGGGTATTGGAAAGGTCCAGGCATAGATGTCATTCCCTGCACCATACCACTTATCTTGCACTGCAGTTGATGTCTAAATTCCACCCACAATAAGTCATTTTTTCATTTCCATCTGGTTTTTAAATCACATATTCCTGAGAAGTTTAACATGATTGATTGTTTATCTGACTTTATCTGATCTAATTTTCTGATCAGTTTTGGCTCCAGAACTTTAACCACTCTTAACCACACCCCTATTTTGCTTCTTTAATGTTGGGCAAAATACTTACAATACTGGTTGGTGCATAAGTCCTTAGTCATTGGTAGTTTTACTGTTGTTATTATTATGTTATGTGTTTTACTAGCCTAATGAGTTAATAATAATAGCTAATATTTCTTGAACACATGCTATGCTAAAGATTGTTCTAGGCCCTTAGTTTGTTAGTTATTTAATTATTGCAACCATCCCAGGAAGTAGGTACTATTTTCTGCCTCATTTTAAGGATGAGGAAATGGAATCAGAGAGGTAAAACAACTTTCCCAACATCAAAGGGATACAGAGCGACAACACCAATATTCAACAGTGATCACCAATAGTGGAGAAATTGAAGGGAGAGGAAGAAGGAGGATTCCAACAAAACCAGCCACCTACCCCAGTGATGGCTGAAAGATAGGACTGATCTCAAAACATTTAATTGAATTTTTCAGACAAAATGAAGAATTTAAAGACTTGTACCATTGAGGAATAGCATGGGCTCTCTTTCTTCTAGGAACTTTCAGAGTTGGGTACACGGGTATATAGTATCTGGAAGGTACTGAACTTCGTTTGCCTGGAGGCAGAAGATACATTACAAATGAGGCTCTCACCCTTTTTTTGTTCATATCAGATTTATATGGTAGGTGATCTCCGTGGGGTGTGCTCAGGTTTGTTTGTGCATGACTCCCAGCCTTGACCTGTTTGTCTCGCCTTTGCTCCTTCACTCAGGAAAGCATTTTGAAAATTAAGAGAATGAAAGTGATGTCTCCGGGCCACACAACTTTGATGAGCATTATTCTGGTGCCCTGAATGGGCTATCTCCAAGGGAAAACCCATGGAGAGGGCTTTGAGGCAATCTGTTACCCTGACCTTCCCATGCCCTTACAGGATGTCTGTGGGTACAGTCATGCCTAGGATTTGAGAGCTGGAGACTTCTTGACAGAAAAATAGAAGTGAGGAAAAGATTAGAGGTAGGGCAGGCAAACCAAGATCTTGCAAACACAGTTCAGACATGGTAGAGAAAAAGGTGGTCATGCCATCTAGCCAGCTCTCTGCAAACCCATGGAGCACTCCCAGACACGGCCAGCAGAAGGAAGTCCAGCCCAACCATGGGTCTGGGACACTTGATTGGGGGTGCATTGAGCCTGGATTGGCAACTAGGAGTACAAGGCAGCTGGTGGGACAGCATCATTCCCTAATTTCTTGTGCCTGTCCTGGCCCCTCTTTCTCCTGCTTTCCCCTTTCCCTGTTCTCCCATCCTACCATTCCTATTCTCATCACCTTTCATCTCAATAGCCACTTTTCAGTATCACCAGTGTTGGCAGTGGGGAAGCAGTGAGTAGGAGCCCATACTCCCCATGTTATAACCTGCCAAGTCCCAACATAACATGCCAAGGTGGGCAATTATGGCTCAAGCCTGTAATCCCAGCACTTTGGGAGGCCGAGATGGGCGGATCACGAGGTTCAGGAGATCGAGGACCATCCTGGCAACACAGTGAAACCCCATCTCTTACAAAAATACAATAAATCAGCGGCGAGTGGCGGGCCGTAGTCCCAGCTACTCGGCAGGCTGAGCGGAGAAGGGCGCCAAACCCAGGAGGCGGAGTTTGCAGTGAGCTGAGATCCGGCCAGCTGCACTCCAGTCCAGCGACAGAGCGAGCCTCCGCCTCAAAAAAAAAAAAAAAAAATTAAAAAATAAATAAACTAAAAATAAATAACTGTTTGAAGTGTACTGCAAACATGAAAATACAAGAGGTCTTCAAAAAGTTCATGGAAAAAATTAAAATTATGCACGGATTTCATCTTTTTTTTTTTTTTTTTTTGTGCCAAAATAGCTTCTAGTAACTTGTCATAACATGTCTAAAGGGATCTAGTTTGAGGCACTAAGAAGTATAAGACACCAATTTGAAAGGACCCCCTATCAGAGCAACATGATTCCTGCTAAAATAAAGCAAAAAGAAACATTACACTTGTGCTGGAACTTGGGTGAAAGAATAGTGAAATAACTGATGCTGTGTGAAAAGTTTGTGGGAACAATTCCCCAAAGAAACAGCAGTTCACAAGTGGATAACTTGCTGTAAGAAGGGACAAGATGATATTGAAGATGAAGCCCACAGCACCAGACCATTCACATCAATTCACAAGGAAAAAATTCATTGTGTTTATGCTCTAATTGAAGAGGACCGACAGTGTTGACAACACAAACAATAGCCAACACCACGGACATCTCAGCTGGTTCGGCTTACACAAGTCTGTCTGAAAAATTAAAGTTGAGGAAACTTTCCACTTGATTGGCGCCAAAACCACATACCCAGATCAGATCAGCTGCAGACAAGAGCAGAGCTTTTAATGTAAAGTTTAAGTGAGTGGCTTCAAGGTCCTGAAGCATTTCTTTGAAGAACTGTAACAGGAGATGAAACACAGTTTCAGCAGTATGGTCCTGAAGACAAAGCACAATCAAAGCAGTGGATTCCAAGAGGTGGAAGGGGTCCCGTTAAAGAAAAAGCATCAAAGAGCAAAGATCTTGCCAACAGATTTTGGGAATGCTCAAGGCAGTTTGCTTGTTGACTTTCTGGAGGGCCAAAGAGAAGTAACATTTGCCTATTATAAGGGCGTTTTGATTCCAGCACTTTGGGATGCCAAGGCGGGCAGATCATGAGGTCAGGAGATCAAGATCATGATCATCTGGCCAACATGATGAAACTCCGTCTCTACTAAAATACAAAAAGTTAGCCTGGTGTGGTGGCACGCACCTCTAGTCCCAGCTACTTGGGAGACTGAGGCAGGGGAATCACTTGAAACCCTGGAGGTGGAGGTTGCAGTGAGCCGAGATCGTGCCACTGCATTCCAGCCTGGTGACAGAGCAAGACTCTGTCTTAAAAAAAAAAAAAAGAAAAGTGTTTTGAGGAAGTAGTTAGCCAAAGCTTTAGCAGAAAAATATCTATGAAAGCTTCACCAGAGAGTCCTTCTCCACGATGACAATGCTCCTCCTCTCCCCTCTTGTCAATAAGGGCAACTTTGCAAGAGTTTCAATGGGAAATCCTTAGGCATCCACCTTGCATTTCTAATTTACCTCCTTCTAACTTCTTTCTGTTTTCTAGTCCTGAAAACCTTTAAAGGCCACCTATTTTCCTTCAGTTTTAACGTAAAAAAAGATTGTATTGACATGGTTAAGTCCCAAAGACTCTCAGTTCTTCGGGGATGGACTAAATGGCTGATATCATTGCTTACAAAGTGTCTTGAGCTTGACGGAGCTTATCTTGAGAAATAAAGCTTATCTTTTCAATTTTTATCTTTTCATCCCATTTTCTACAAACTGAAGAATTCTCATATAGAAGTACATGAAATCAGCTACATAAATTGTGAAATACAGTTTAGAAATGTAGTCCTTATGTTACATATGCATTTTGTTTGCCTAACAGATACGTGTATGGGTGGTGTACATGTGTGTGCTTGTGTGTGTCCATGGAGTGGAGAGAAACCTCTCCCCCCCAATCATTCTCGCCATTCCAACTCCCTGGATTTTCCATGAGAACTCTCGTCCTCCTTCCCTTTCTGCCGTGGCTTCCTTTATCCTTTTCTTATTTTCCCTCCCACTAGCATCCACCCTCTTCCCCATCTCCTCTCTCTCCTTTTTTCCCTAGATTTCTTCCTTTTCCTCATACTCGTGCTTTTCTGCTACTCTTTATCTCATTTGTCTTTTACAGCTACTGTATGATGGAAAATAAAAATGACAAACCAAAACTCTGAGTAACAATTAATCTCTCCCTTCTAACATCTTTTTTTTGTCAGAGAGTTAGAACGTGCATGCAAAATTTTTGTCTTCTTACAAGGCTTGTGCATTTTTTTGTTGGAAATGGTGACATGCCATCACAAAGCTTTGATAAGCAGAAGCTATTAACTGAGTCCTCAATTATCTACAGATTTTGTGGTGCTCTATTTTTAGGTGAAAGCTAAATGACAAGAGAGCAAGCACAATGAGTTTTGAAAGGATACCCCCGAATAGTAAGCTATCGCCGTAAAAATTCTCTATGACAAATAACCTCAAAACTCAGTGGAATAAATAAACTTGGTTTTTTTTCTTCCACACAGTTGCAGGTCAGCCGAGGGGTGGCTGATCCAGGCTGGGCTGGGCTGGGCTCTAAGCTGCTGGTTGATTCCAGGTCTGTCCCATGAGTCTATCTCCCCTCATCCTTGGATTAGTAGGATTCTAGGAACATCTTCTCATAGAGAGGATAAAAGTTGAACCATGGAGGTACAATCCAGGTCTTTGATTGCATCACATCTTCTAACATTTAACTGGGCAAAGCAAGTCACATGGCCAAGTCCAAAGTCAAGGGGTGGAGAAGTACATTTTGCTTCCAGTAGGAGGAACTGTAAAGTTACCTAACAAAGGATGTGACTATGGGGCAGGATGAAGCATTGGGGCCTTTAAATTTAAATTGCCACATCCCCAGGTCCTGGGACAGGAACTGCTGCATTTAAAGCCACTAACAGCCAGCACCCTTGGATAAAACCTTCACTTTAGTAAACTGATGGCATAAGGGTCCCTTTCTTGAGGCTGAGACAGTGGGGTGGAAAGGAAAGTAGGCATGGGGATGGCTCATGGTAACGGGGCACCAAGAGAATACTCTTTACTTTTCACAAGGGAGCACGTCCCAGGGTATGATCTGTCTCTTTTCATAACCTTGAGGCTGCTGCTTATCTACTTTGAGCCTCTTTCCTACCTGTAGAAGGGACACATTGGAAATGGACTGTATGACCTCAGAAGATTTCTTTCAGACTTTGAAGGGGTTTGAGATTTTTACGTACACACCATAGAACATTATCATTAATACTTCCCTTGCCCCTTTCTCCCAAAATTGTATTCACCTAGCAAGACCTGACAGGGGCATTCATGGATCAGACCACTTGCGAAGTTCACATAACAGGAGCAAGAAGTAAACCTTTGTGTGGTGTATGCCACAGAAGTATTGGAGTGACTTGTTACTGTGCATAGCCTAGTAAAAGCTGACTAATATACCTTTCCTTTTAGCTTATCAGACTAATGCATACAATGAAGGCAGCTTTGTAAGTAAGGTTTCACTGTCTCAAGTAGAAAGACCTATATTTGACATCTAGATCTGACATTGGATTTATTACCTTGGATAAATCACTTGACTTCCAGATCTTATTTTCCTTGTTTTAAAATGGAAGTAGTAAAATATTATGTTTTTTCTTATAGTTGTTACTTTTATGCTACAACGATTAATAATCATTGCAACCACTTTTCTCTCTTCCTCTTGAGCTTGTATCAGTCCCTGGAGCTCAGCATCTTCCATGGGTGGGATATTCACCACAATTTCACAAGGCAGGTTAATTATTCCCATCTTATAGATTTAGTACTCAAGGTCTTGCAACATCAAGCAATCTGCCCATGGTCACACAGCAGACAAGAGTAGACATACAATGTTTGCTCAAGCAAAGTGTGTTGAATTTAGCAAGGGTCTCAATTATACAATTTAGGTATTTAATTTTTTTTGTTCTTAATTGCAGTACCTAACGTAACATCATGCATAGGTGAGAGCTATACTACCTTTGATTGTTTCCAGATTTTAAAAATTTTTTCTTGCTTTTTGCCACAAGATGGCACCCAAAGCCAACAAGCTCTAACAAGCTCCCGGGTCCTGCCCCGAGTCAGTTCCCAGCATGGCTTTGTCAGATAGGTTTGCAAACAGGCCTCACACCTTGCTCAGACCAGGGGGCCCAACCTGGCAGACCTGATCAGTGTCCGCTTTGGTTCCAGACATCTGGACACTTCGGCCAACTCTGGAACCACATTTGGAATCTTTCCCCATAGATTTCACATTTTTCCAGATCAAATAACTTCACCTTGGAAACTTTGACCAAATCCTCTTGTTTTTAGAAATTCCAGACGTCCTCTTCCAGAAATGACCTATCTGCCCACCTCTGGCCTAGTTGTATTATTACAAATGTTGCCATTTAATGCAATAAAATAGATATTTAATGTAACTAAAGCTTTTGAGCTTACTGTTACATTAAACATCCCACCATACTACCCAACCATGGCCCATGGGACTGTATTGCAGGCCCAGCCTGGAAGCTTATTAGAAACACAGAAGTTTAGGATCTGCTCCTGACCCACCGGATCAAAATCTGCACCTAAACAAGATTCCACTGGTGATTCATATGACATTAGAGTTTGGGAAGCTACACAAGAGCCACTGGCCCACAGGTGATTTTCCTATAAATTAAAAAAGTGCTTCCTGGATTTACATCAATGCAGTATCTAAAAGAGTCAAATCCATAGACTCAGAGAACGGAATGGTGGGGCTATGGGAGAGGGGAGAGGCGGACTTACTAAACAACTGGTGAACCTTTCAGTCAAGCAAGATGAACATGCTCTAGAGATCTGCTGCACGATGTTGTACCTGTAATCAGCACTCACGCATGACACGCTTACACATTTAGTAAGAGGGTGTACCTCACGTTAAGTGTTCCCACCACAGTTTTTTTAAAGTGCTTTCCTAAGGACAAATGCTGCCACAAACTGGTGAGCATAGCAGGATTTCAGGTCATATTGTGCATATTCTCTCTCTCTTTCTTCCTCTGTCTTCCCTCTCCCTCCTTCTCCCTTTCTCTTTCCCTCCCACCTTCCATTTCCCGCTCTGTCTATGGTGTATATACCCACAGATTCACCATCATATACACATATATTTGTTCAACTGAAACACAACAGCTTATCTTGCAAATATGTCTGCAAAAATCACTTTTTAATATTCAGGTACTTGGGATATTGGTGTCACATCCATTAGTCCCGGTAATCAAAAATTTGTTATTCTCTGAATCCTGGGATAAACGTACCCCCTCACAAGCTCACACTGCAAACACCATAACAAGAATTGATTATGCATCCATATCTCTCCCATCACATTCACACCAACCCAATACAACTTGTGCATGTTTAAAATGTTTTAGGATCTTTTTTTAAATATAATAACAAAATATTCTTGATGATTTTTGCTTTAATTCTCATCTTGTTCTCCTTAAGCCTTTTCTATCTGATGCCCAGTGTCTGAGGAATTAAGTTAAATCTCTCTGGAAAGTCCTGAGCTGGGCCAAGCTTCCCCTTCCTTTATTACCAGAGACAGCAATGTCCTTGATTTCAGGTGCTGTCAACAGAGCTATGTGTCACCCAAAAGAAGGATTACAAAATGGCAAAAAGAGGATCTGCAGGAGCAGAGAGTAGGAGGCAGAGATGGAGAAGGAGAGGAGGCAATAGGGAGGAGTGAGAAAGGAGTAAGCAGGTGGAAAAGTGAAGAATCAGTGAGCAAAAGAAAAAAGGGCACTGATGGCACAGAATAATAATAATTATTATTATAATAAATGATACTAATAATGTTTCTCAACTCATGCAGAATTAGATCCAAAGTCTCTACCAAGGCACATCCCTGTCCTCTTCAGATTCTTCTCAACTCTCTACTTTACCTCCCTCAGAAATCACCTCTTCCACCCTGCACCGCCATGACCACACCCGCTTCACCACAGGATCTACCCACAGGCTCTGGCCTCAGGGACTTTGCACGGGTGCTGCAACATGCTTCCCTGCACCTGCATGACTTTCTTCCTCCCTTCATGAAGTCTTCAGCTCAAAATCTTCTCCCTGACCCACCCTACATAAAACTTCCTAAACTCACCTCTTCTAGCCACCCTTTAACCCTGCATGATTTTCCTTTTCAGCCCTAATCACTTCCTGATAGCTTACATGTGTTTGTTTCTTTGTTTGTCTGACTTACTGGATCAGAATATCAGTTCCAGGAGAGCAGGAGTTGTGTTCTGTTTGCAACTGAACCTCCAGCACCTAGGACAGTGGCTGATGCTCAGTAAGGGGAAATCACCGTTCATGGAGGTGAATGGGGGGCTTACCGGGTGCCAGACACTCTTCTAAGTGCATTGCATGTATCAGCTTGTTCAGTTCACCATCACCCTACAAGGTGGGCTTTTGACTGTAGAGGAAACCGGGGCACACTAATGTTTCTTTGTTTCCCTTCTTCTCAGACTTTCCCTTAAGCAGCATTTCCCCACTGAAGAATGCTCGAGAACAGGGGCTGGCAAACAGCCCGCTGGCCAAATCCATTCTGCTGTGTGTTTTTGCAAAGAACGTTGTAGTGGAACATAGTTGTGCCTATTTGTTTAGATATTATCTGTAGCTGTTTTTGTGCTGCAATGGCAGTCGATTAGTTGTGACAGAAACCATATGGTCTGCAAAGCCAAAAGTGTTTACTGTCTGATCCTTTACAGAAAGAGATTGCTGAGCACTGCTCTAGAAGATAACCCAACATGAAAACAAAGTAAAACTCTTGTCCTATAGTGAAGGCGGTGGTTTGACTATGTCTTATCACAATCCAACGGGTATGATTATGTCTTTTCTATGCATTAGGACGAGTTGAGAGAAAAATACTCCCATCTTGAATTCAATAAATGTGTGTTCTCATCTTCATTGTGTTCCTAATTAGCTGTGTGATCTTAGGTAATCGTTTCATACCCCTCGATATGTTTTCCCTCTTGTCACAATAATAATTGTGTAGTAATGGCAATAATTATAATAGTAATAGTAATAATGGCTCTTGTTAAATGCCAGGCTCTGCTCTTGGCATTTTACTGTAAAATAATAGTGTATGATACTCTAAATTCCTATTGGATTGTGAAAAGACATAGTCAAACCACTGCCTTCACTACAGGACCACAAGAGTTTTGCTTTGTTTTCATGTTGGATTATCATCTAGATAGTCTAAATTAATTACTTGGGCTTTTCATAAATATTCTGGTTCTGTTCTTATACGCACGTGGTAGAATTGTGTGTCCAGTCCCACTTGTAGGCAAATGTGGCCATGGGGCTTGCTTTGGGGAACAAAGTGTTAGAGGAAGTGATACCTGTAACTTCTGACCAAACCTTAATGGCCAGGGTACACACATTCCCCATTCTCTTTACCCATCTTTCCTTCCATTGCGGCAACCAGAATTGTTCCAGAAAGTGGGAGCTTTGTCAGCTGGGTCTCAGACTATGAGCAATGCAGAACAGAATTCCCAACTGAAACCTCATGGTGCCTAAACATTAAATATACCTTTTTAAAGAAGCCAGTAAGATTTGGGGCTATTTGTTACTGAAGCACCAGCTAGCCTATCCTGACTAATAAGATATCCACTGAGATTCTCGTCCTGTTCTAATTCTAGAGTTTTAAGAATACAAAGACCTCTTCTTCCTCAGGGGTGGGACCCTCTTTGTTTTTGCCATGGGAAGACATTACCCCATGATGTGCAGATGAAGAAGTGATAGGTGACCCTGTTAGTCATATGTAGCATATTTAATTAGGGTACAGAGGAGAGGTCAGGAGATGGACAAGGTTTTGTTTTTCAGTGAAGACAGTAACAATCCAGTTCACCCTGTTGTTATTTCAGTTACAGTTTTAGGCAATCTTATGCCCAAATATCTGCACTTGTGGCTATTTTAAAATTTCATCCCTGCTGATTCCTTTGGGTTAAGGTTCTAATGGATCTTATTTAAGTGTCTATGAATGCACTTGCATGCAGGTGTATGATTTTAGGAAGGGCAGTACATTAAGTTATTAGTAATCATAAATAAAAACCAATGCATCAGGTATTATTCATTGGAAGGTAAATGAATGGGGCCTAAGAAAGATACATTTTGGAAAGGAAAAGTCTCATAGATGAAGATTCCCTGGAAATGAAGAACCCAAAACAGCTGAGGTTCAAGATGCCTGAAGTTATTTAAAGACATGAACAAATACTTTTCAAAAGAAGACATACATGTGGCCAAAAGCATATGAAAAAAAGTTCAACATCACTGATCATTAGAGAAATGCAAATCAAAACCACCATGAGATACCAACTCACACCAGTCGTCAGAATGGCTATTATTAAAAAGTCAAAAGATAACCTAGCAATCCCATTACTGGGTGTATACCCAAAGTAATATAAATCATTCTATTATAAAGACACATGCACACAAATGTTCACTGCAGCACTATTCACAAAAGCAAATACATGGAATCAACCCAAATACCCATCAATGATAGACTGGATAAAGAAAATGTGGTGCATATATACCATGGACTACTATGCAGCCATAAAAAAGAGTGAGATAATGTCCTTTCCAGGGACATGGATTGAGCTGAAGGCCATTATTCTTAGCAAATGAATGCAGGAACAGAAAACTAGATACTGCATTTTCTCATTTGTAAGTGGGAGCTAAATAATGAGAACACATGGACACATAGAGGGAAACAACACACACTGAGACCTATCAGAGGGTGTAGGGTGGGAAGTGGGGGGAGGATGAGGAGAAGTAGCTAATAGATACCAGGCTTAATACCTAGGTGATGAAATGATTGGTACAACAAAACTGTGTGACACACATTTACCTGTGTAACAAACCTGCACCTCCTGCACAGGTACCCCTAAACTGGAAATAAAAGCTAAAAAAATAAATAAATAAAGACAAGGTGCCTAGGGTCAAGGGAGGACTGAAAGAGAAAAGAGAATGAGGAGGGAACAGAAAGAATTGTTAATCACTTTAACCCAACTTTAAATGGCAGTCATACCTAGGATTGGTGTGAGTGTTTCATCATTTTTTTGTTCAGTCAATGATAAAAAAAATCAACTTGGCACAAATAAAGGCGTAATGGGAATTATTTGAATAATAAGCATGATGAGTACATAAGCCATGTACTTTTTTCCCTATGCATTTTTCATCGGAATACTTTCAAGACTGCATGCTTCAATTTCAGTGCAGGACATTTGATGTGTAACGTGGTCCTCTGGCTCAGACTGACACTTTCACTACATGTAGGCATTGGCTGGAATTATTTTGGAATTATTATTATTTGGAATTAATTATTTGGAGATTATTTCACATCATTCCAGAATGGGCAATTAGGATCTGTTTTGAGATAAGCTGTGGGTCAATCTAAGGTATGAGTGGCCTTTTGTGTGACCAGCAAAGACAAAGTTGAGTGTCAGCCACCACAGAAGAGGGCCTGCATCTGAGCAGGAAATGTGCCACATGACTGTGTGAGATGTGGCCCTTACTGCCAACAGCAACAGCAAGCCTGAGTGCCCACTCTGCCAGGCCCACACAATCCTCCTCTGAGAACGCTGGCCACCAGACTGCCATGTTGCACAGCTCCTGCGGTGCCATCCACTCCTGCTGTGACTGTGAGGGCTTTCTTCATATAAATACAGCATGAGTGTGCTCCAGGGAGTTGTACAAAGTTGTGGCCTTCTTGGCCCCTAAATTTTGTGAGCATGTTACCTCTGATGCCATGGAGATTGACAAACTTTTACAAGGCATGGGCCAAGTTTCCAAAGCTAAATCTTCTGAGGTCAAGGCAGTGGGAAGTGGGGACTCCCAAGAAGCTAGTGGGTGACAGGAGATGGAGTATGACTTTGAGCTCATGTGGTGTATTGGAGCCAAAGAAGGCCCTGGTGCTAGAATAGGATTAGGAACTTTGAAAAGTGTCAGAACCCCTTCCTTTGCTGGGCAGAGCCAGATAAGGAGCGGTCCTCCTGGGACAAGTCTCAAGAGTCAGGATGGTGTATTTCAAGGTGCCTGAAGGAATGGGACCCATCATTTACACATCACAGGAGTTTAGAGGATGAGAGGGTTAGGTGGGCTAAGTGATGCCATTTCTCCCAGTGTGCTTTTCTTTATTTTCTTTGACTTTGAGCATATATTTATTTTATAATCACTGCCTTAGTCAGCTCAGAATGCTATAACAAATTGTCATAGACTCCTGGGTGAGTTAAACAATAGCAATTAATTTCTCACAGTTCTGGAGGTTGGAATTCCAAAAGCAGGACACCAGCCTGATTGGGTTCTTTATGAAGGCCATGTTCTTGTTTCCTCCCCAGAGGCTGGAGAGCAGGAAGAGAGAAAAGAAGCCTCTCCTGACCCTTCTTATAAGGACACAAATCCCATTCATGATGACTCCACTCTCATGACCTAATTACCTCTGAAAGGACCCAGCTCCTGAGACCATCACATTGGGGTGTTAGGATTTTTACATATCAATTTTGGGAGGACACAAATATTCAGTTCATAATAATAAAAGAAAATAATATCTATTTCTTTTTTGGCAAACTTAGCTCAAGCACATTGATAAAAGAAGTGGCAACTCTATAAATACACACCATGAATTTACTATTTATTATCTACATTAAGTCACAATAATGACAATAAATTACATACATACAGTTATGTTATAATTATAATTTAAAATAATTTATTCACACTAATTATTCATGGTCCTAAGGATTAATGAGCATCAACAATGGCATGGACTTGGTCATCTCTCTCCAGATGGATGTCTAAGGACAGAGGATGTTTCCAGCATCCAGACCATCAAGACACATGAGCTTCTTGTGCCCAAAATTTGGGCATGTCATCTTAACACCTGTGCTTGGTATATCTAATCCCTTAGTAATTATTAACTGAATTTAAAATTTTCATATCAAGTACACCTCTGGTTTGAGGCAAGGTTTTTATTACAGAAATTCATTTCCCTGACCCACCAGTATTACTTTGATGTGTTCTGGTTTGAGAGTTAGAAACCTAAATGCTATCCATGTTTCCAAGCTTAAAATTTTTGTAACAGCCACTATATCCATTTGAAAATGCGGACTTTCAAATTAATTGGTTTGTGCCTCAGTTGTTTGAACTCTAAATAGCAAAGAGAAGTCACATCACATCTGAAGGTCTAGGCAGGTGGGACTTTTAGCCCACATTATTCTGTAGTGGGAGGGGGATTTCTTTATGCCAGTATACGTATGCAAAATGTGAAAAAATTCACATTTTGTATCCTTTCTTCCTTGTATGTTCCTCAACATCCTTTCTCCCCTCTTTCTATGATTCCATAGTTGTATTACTTACAGAAGCTCTGTAAAATGCTTACAGGTATGGTTTATAAGAAAGATGTCATATAAGATGAAGGTGTCGTGTACATAGCTGTACCATGTCAATGTGAAGCATTTTGGGGCATGAGACATAGAATTCTCAGCAGCAAATGAAAATGAAATGAACAAAACATTTTTCAGTTCATTGGAAAGTGATTTCCTGTAGTACCCATGAGGTCAGAAAAGACATTTAGTTTCCTCTAGGAGATGAATCAGAAATGCAAAAATAAATATTAGGTCTAAAATGGTGGTAACTTCTAAACTTGGACCTAAAAGAAAGCTTGAATTCATTAAACTTATTTATAGGTGAGAATATTGATACCTAGATAAATTAAAAGGCTTGCAGAAGGTCTCCCAGGCAGCAGAAGAACCAAGCTCAGAACCCTGGTACCTATCTCCCAGTCAAGTGTCTGTTTCTGTAGACCTTGGGTGTTCATTCTTTTAACTTACCCGGGCCACACTGGAAGATGAAGAATTATCTTGGGCCACACATAAAATATGCTAGCATGAATGATAGCTGATGAGTTAAAAAAAAATTGCAATCTCATAATGTTTTAAGAAAGTTTACCAATTTGTGTTGGGCTACATTCAGAGCCATCCTGGGCTGCATGCAGCCTGCAGGTTGGACAAGCTTGCTGCAGACTATATTGTCTTGCTCTTTCTCCACCAAAGGGTTGACTTTATATGACCTCTGTCTTCCAGTCAGATGTGCTTCATTATAGAATCAGAATTTGGGTGCCATCTGGACACAAACCAGTCTTCCTCCCAATCACTATAAGTGGTATAAGGAGCACTGGAAAAAGAAGGACCATTCTACTGGCTAACTCCACTTGATTAAAAAAAAAAGGCAACAATTATGAAAAAATTAAGACACCGGACTTTAAAAAGCACTGATATGAAAGCTTTGATTCATGCTCATGAGCAGTTCTAAGCAAATTTTTCGTTCCCAATGCTACATCTTCAGAAACTGAAATGTTCACCAGTTGGAGTTCATTTCAAAGTGAAAATTCCAATTCAGTGAAGTCGAGATGAAGATCTGAGTTGACTTTTGTTTTATGATGACCTAAGTTTCCTATCCATGCCAACTTTTCCTTTTCTTTTCATATATTAATGATGTCTCTTTTCTTCCTCGAAGTTTTAGCTCCATAAAACACCATATTTAACTGTTCTACTTGTCACATTCTAAACAATTCTCCAATCAAATAGTTCTGCCTAGCACAATACCTCCTCTCAGAAAGCCAAAAACATAGATATGGAGAGAACAAAGTGCAACTGTGTTAAAGTTGTTTAATAGCCCGCCAATAAGTAGCCCACCAGTAAGGGGGGCACAGGAGAGACGGTGGGGATGGAGGGGAAAGCATAGACATCCAAATCAAAAGCACAAATTTTGTCTTCAGAAACAAAGTTAAATAATATCTTTTTGAAAAGGATCCTTGGGATAAGAATGCAAAGTGTGACCTAATAGTATAGGCTACAGCATCAGCGTGTCTCAGGGAGAGAAAGCTGTCTTATCAGGAGAAGTTAGATAGATGGATAACTGTTATCATGGAGGTTGTTAGCTGCCCACAGAGAAGCTCTCTGAGAGTCACCATGCATTTTGGGGTGCCCATTAGACAGATAAGGACATCTCACCAGTCCAGTGAGACCAAAGGAGTCCCATTGGTGTGGCCAGAGAGTCTTAACATCCTTGAAAATGGTTGCTCATCTTCAAGTTGCTCCTTATTCTTTAGTGGTCGGAAAAAACAAAGGAATTTTGGTTGGGGGCAGGGGAATATGGAGGCGTCTGGTAAAAAGGGCCTGAAGCTAAGGAAGAGAGTTTAACAATAAGCCATTGATGATGAAGAATTTCAGAGATGAGGCAGAGAAGATACTAATGGAAATCATGGATGGATTTGAGGCAAAGCAGAATGGGATCAGATCAAGGGGCCCCAATAGAAACAGCATTCTGGCTTTTCATCTTTAGGCTTCTATGGAAATATGTGCACCCCGACTGTCGCATGTGCAAATCAGCTGAATGTCACAGAAAGAGATGTGTTCCCTTTTCTATTGAGTTCTATGAAGCACTAGATGGAGGGATGTTTTGAAGCAAAACTAAGGCTTTTCGTTTGGTAAGATTCGCTTGTCGAAAATGACAATGACATAACCTGTAATATGTTGCTGCACAGTGTGTCAAGGGTAAAAATGGAAGCCTTGGAGATTTAATTCATTGTTTCTAAATTATGCTCTTATTTGGAGGGAAATTTAGATCTTCATTTTTCATTCATTGTTAGAGTATCTTTCCTCTGTATTTCATGAGCTCTGTCCAGATGACACACAGATATTTGTGACCCTTCTGATGGTTTCATATTTCTAATCCAGACCTCACTTTACAAACCAGAGTTAGTTTCATTGTCTCTTTGGGTAATTTTCAAATATTGGAGTACATAGGTATGCAGTGAAAGCCTGTACTCTTAAACCCTGCTCACAGAGATTCTGATTAAGAAGATGTGGGATCTGGGAACTTGCATTTGTGACCAACGCTCTAGGTAATTCTGACTCTGATGTAGTTGGCCCACCAGAGGCTTTGAGAAAGTCTGCCTTGCCTCATCCCCTTCCAGTCTCTGTTTACTACTGCTCATCCTGCACTCCCTTTAATTCCCACTGACACATAGGACTCTTCAGGGTCCAAAAGGGGAAAACCTAAGCGCTTCAAACTTTCTCAGAGTCTATGCCATATGCCAACAGCACCCAATAATTCCAATAAATGCCCAACGATTCCAGCTCCAATGCTTCTATTCTTTGGAATCAATTTCTAATTCCACCTGCTCTAGAACATCTTCCTGATCAGGCAAAGTGAGAGAGAGCTCAGCAATAGCTGTTCTTTAGGCAAATCACAATCACCTCTTTAGCCCTTTGCTCCATCAACTACAAAACTAGACAGATGGACAAGATCAATGGTTCTCAGATCTGTTGGGGAAGCAGAGTACCTAGAAGTCTTTGTGAAATGCTGTAGAATATAGAACCATTTACTGACTTCTAGGATATGAACCAGAATCAATTTTACTAAGAGAAAACTTTGGATTTGTCATGGTGGCTCATGCCTGTAATCCCAGCACTTTGGGAGGCCGAGGCTGGCAGATCACAAGGTCAGGAGTTCAAGACCAGTCTGGCCAATATGGTGAAACCCCATCTCTACTAAAAATACAAAAATTAGCCGGCGTGGTGGCATATGCCTATAATCCCAGCTACTTGGGAGGCTGAGGCAGGAGAATCACTTGAACCTGGGAGGTGGAGGTTGCAGTAAGGCAAGATGGCACCACTGCACTTCAGCCTAGGTGACAGAGGGAGACTGTATCTCAAAAAATTAAAAAAAAAAATAAAGAAAGAAAATTTGACCATGCAATATAAAATAACAGCCATGACTATCTGAATGGCAGATTTCTTTCCCAAAGATGGCATACCCACCTGTATATCCTATCTCACATCTCCATCTTATAATGTGACTGACATTCCTTTTATTGAGAGGTTTCTTTATATTCCCACTCCTTTAATCTGAACAGGAACTTGTAACTGCCCTGATCCACAGAGTATAGTGAAAATGATAGTTTGTGACCTCCAAGGCTAGGTCATAAAAAGAATACAGCTTCCATCTGTGCCACCACCACTGCCTGCTTCTCCGATGGGAAATGGTTGGAGACATTTTAGAGAAAAGGCATGACATTATTTGTGTTTTTAAAAAATAACTTTGGGCCGGGCGCGGTGGCTCACGCCTGTAATCCCTGCACTTTGTGAGGCAGAGGCGGGTGGATCACGAGGTCAGGAGATTGAGATCATCCTGACTAAGACGCTGAAACCCCATCTCTACTAAAAATACAAAAAATTAGCCAGGTGTGGTGGCGGGCGCTTGTAGTCCCAGCTACTCGGGAGGCTGAGGCAGGAGAATGGCGTGAACCCGGGAGGTGGAGCTTGCAGTGAGCGGAGATGGCGCCACCGCACTCCAGCCTGGGCAACTCAGCGAAACTCTGTCTCAAAAATAAAATAAAATAAAATAAAATAAAATAAAATAAAAATAACTTTGACGGGTTAGTGAAGAATGGCTTGTATGGACAAACATGGGATCTGGGAGGCCTGCAGGAGTTATTTTAGGAAATAAGTTGTAAAGATTTGGAGAAAAGTATTATAGTAATATTAGATATAAAGATAAGTGGATAGACTTGGAATATGCCTTAGAGTGAGAGTTGACAGGATTTGTCAGTGGATTTGTTATGGGAGGAGGTGGTGAGAAAGAGGATTCTCTTACCTTTTTTGTCTTGATCATCTGGTCAGAAAACAGAATCACCTACTGAGGTCGTTATGGTAAAGGAAGGAGTAACTTTGGGTTGGGGAAATAGTTTGGTTTTGAGATCCTACTCGTCATCCAAGCAGATACTTCAAATCCAAGGAAAGGTACACAAGTCTGGAGTAGAGGAGATAGGTCAAGTCTAGACATGTATATATAGCATCCTTGGACTGGATGAGATCAAGGAAAGAATTGGAGTTAGGAAAGAGAAGTGGGTAGAGGCAAAGCCCTGGACAATCCCTGCTTGGAGAATTGGTAGAGAAGGTGTAAAGGAGTAAAAGTAAAGGAGTGTAAAGGAGAAGGAATATATTTTCCTTACCAATTGCCAGGGTCTTGGCTGACACTCCTGTAACAAAAGATAGATTAACAAGAGAAAAGCATAATAAATTTTTTTAACCCAAGTTTTACATGACACAAGAGCCTGGAGTAATGAAGACCCCCAAACCCAGGGAAAACTCTATTTTTATGCTTAGGTTTAATGAAGAATGGACAGCCCTGTAGAAGTACGATTGGACAAAATGGGTCTGATTTAACGGGAACAAACTGAGGAAGAATCCAGCAAGGCTTACGTGTTCAGATGGATCTGTGGCTTCCAGGTATAGGGTAGGATGACTGTCACATGATGGCCTTATGCCCTATTTTTAGGTAAGATAGGTCATGGAATTCCTTCATGGCCAGCTCTTACACAGAAAAGCAGAGAAAGGTCAGAGAGTGACCTTTCTGCTTTTGCTGTGTTCTCAATTTCCAAGGTGTCATATTTTGAGGTTGAGTATTCTGAGCTTCAACACCAGCAAAGGAGGCCGAGAAAGACATCATTGACGTCAGAGAACCAAGAGAGCCGGCATGTTTATATGCTGATAAGAATAAATGAATACAGAGAAGAAAGGCTGCAGAAGAAAGAAAGAACCATAGAAACATAGTCCTTAAGAAGGTGAGGGAGGAGAGAGTCAGAGTGGAAATGGAGGGCTGATCTTTCAGAGGAAGGAAGACCATCTGCGTAACCAGAGGAGAGACAGACCATACGTGTGCAGAGGCTGCAGTTGGTAGACTTGACGTGGAAAGATGAGAGAGTTTGGGTGAGTCCTTTCTCTAAACCCACTTGTGTGTCCTTATGTTCTTACGGAAAACCTGTTTGCCAAACTCAGGTGGTCCTTGGAGAGTTCCATTTGGCAACAATTGAAGGTGTCTGGATTGCAGAGTTAATGAACTTAGAGCTAAAACTGTCACTGGGTAAATGACAAGGTAGATAATGCTTATCTTTAGAAATGCTCCCTCCCCCACTCTCCCACCTCCTCATCTCTTTGTTCAGTGTTCTCAATGTCCTTTGGTAATTCAAGTCAAAAAAGAAATCATTAGAAAGACTTCTGTATACCAAGCTGCAAGGACAAAGTGTCACCCTTCCCGGCATTGTTTGCCTTTTTAAAGAGAGTTCTGGGAAAAGAGAAGACAGTTCCTAATGCAAGTCCCCAGTGGAAGAAATTCAGGCATGGGGAAGATTTGGAGGGAGTGGCTTTTCAACTTCCAATCCCGTAGGGACAAGGATCATCAAAGACTTACAGGATTAAGAAACAAAACATCAATCAACTGTATACAAATCTGATTACTATGCACAGATGCCTTCTGTTTTATCTTTCAAGTATTTAACTTTGACATTCTGTGAACCATCATGAAAGAGAGGAGAAGGAGAAAGGAGGAGGGAGAAGGAAGAAAGGGAGGAAAGGAAATATTAGCATAGTTGATTGACTCTAGCTAGCTATGTCATAATACCTCTCTAAGAGTCAATTTATATATTTAGTTGTAACTCTGGTTAGAGTATTCAAACATTGTAATTATAATGCGTTCTAGATCAGAATGGACTTGGTATAAAGGTTGGTTTTGTTGTCACCACTAGTCATTGCACTTGTCTTGAATAATAAGGTATAAAATTCCAGATAAAGCATTTATGTGTGTTGTATCAGAGGCAAAGTGAAAAACTATAACTTGGCTATTTCATAATAGAGAGAAAAGCAGAATAATTTTAACAATAACAATAATAATGATGACAATACCAGTAACTCTCATATTGAGGACCTACTACGTGCTTCGCACACTGTTAGGTAATTAATATTATCCCATTTATTTATTTATTTTGAGATGGAGTTTCACTCTTGTCGCCCAGGCTGGAGTGCAAGTGTGTGATCTTGGCTCACTGTAACCTCTGCCTCCCTGGTTCGAGCAATTCTCCTGACTCAGCCTTCTGAGTAGCTGAGACTACAGGTATGCACCGCTACACTCAGCTAATTTTATATTTTTAATAGAGATGAGGTTTCGCCCGCCATGTTGGCCAGGCTGGTCTCAAACTCCTGATCTCAGGTGATCCACCCACCTTGGCCTCCCAAAGTGCTGGGTTTATAGGCATGAGCCACCATGCCCAGGTTGTATTATCCCATTTAATTATTCTCATTTCACTTGTAGATTTTTTTTAAAAGTTCATGATTTCATAAAATAAGTACTCATAAAGACTGGTGAGAAATAATGTGGCCCTCCAAACTTGTGAAGGCCAGAGGACAGTGGTGTTTAACAGCAGGATTGGTCAAGTGCAAAGTATGTGTGTTCACTGTGTTGATTTCTGCAATAACGGTCCTTTCTCCACTCAGGTCAAATGAAACAACATACTTACCCTCTGCATTTACACTTTTTTTTTTTTTTTTTTTTTGAGCCAGGGTCTTGATCTATTGTCCAGGCTAGAGTTCAGTGGGTGATCATGGCTCACTGCAGCCTCAAAATTCTGGGCTCAAGTGATTTTCCTGCTTCAGCCTCACAGGTAACTGGGACTACAGACACATGCCACCATGCCTGGTTAATTTGTTTTTTCATTACTTTTAGAGACGGGGTCTTGCTACGTTGCCCAAGCTGGTCTCAAGCTCCTGGCCTCAAGTGTACCTCCGGCTTTAGCCTTCCAAAGCTCTGGGATTATAGACGTGAGTCATCGGCCCTGGCCTTGCCTTTTTGTCTCAGTTCTGAATCTTTGAATTTTTCCCAGATTCTTCACTGATGGTGAATGCTAGGGACTGGAAATAGTATGTAGGTCAAACTACCTTTATGGCAGAGTGGCAGAGTGTGCTCACCCAACATAAACCTGCAGCTGGCCTCTTGCTATTAACCAACAACCAACACTGAAGAATATTTTAGCATCTTTGATGCACAGAAGCCAATAGCATCTGAGTCACAAAACCTGAGTTTGGATCTCACTTCTGTTATTTATTAGTTGTGTAGCCTTGTGCAAGTTCCTTAGCCTCTCTGATGCTCAATTTCCCTATTAGTAAATTACGGGAATTCTGACATTCTTGTGAGAATCAAATTAGAGAATGTATATGAGCACCACAGTTTATAATTGAAAGAGACAATGAATTTGCTTGGTTTTAGTACCTTTCTGATTTGGAAGGAAGAGAGAGAGAAAGGGATGGGGGGGAGAAGGAGGAAGAAGCGATGGAGGAGTGGGAAATGTTTTGTACATATGAGAAATGTTTGATTACTGGTTATAATGATGAATCAGTTTCAATTAAAATAATCACAATAAATAGCTAACAGTTTTCTCTTCCCTCACTCCCAATAATTTCCAATGTCTGTCCCACCAACACTTGTGTAAGGAAGTAAGATTATAGATTACAGTATCACCTTCCCAGGGTAAATCTTAATAAGGAGGAAAAAGAAAGCAACATGGAGTTTTGGGATGATTCAAAAACTGAACAGTCAGCCCCCGAATAACTGAGAACTGGCTCCTTCTGCAGTGTTGCCACATGCTAGTTAGCGAGCTGGCTAGTGGAGAGCACACACAGGCATGATGCACCCAACACCCTCACCCAGCGCCAAACACAGGCAGGGGTACTTGACCATGACTTCTTAAAATCTAAGAAGGTTTTAAGTTCCGGAACAGTCTGCTCTGCATTTGGTGCAGTATACCCTGGGTATGCTCATTGTGTATGCTTCATACATGTTTAAAATATAGGTCTGCCATGCTTTCTAATGACTGAGGGGAAAATGGGGCTACTTGTCTGCAAACATCACTTAGTTGAAGCAGAGTTAAGAAAATATTTCTACTAGAAATTCTGAAAAAGTGTCCGTGGGATGATGTTTAGGCTATGAGTTTAGAAACAAGCAATAATATAATTAATAAGTGAAATATATTTACGTTTTGCTGGGGTTTGTTTTGCCACTTTGAATTCTGAATAAGCTGGTGTCTGAACTCCCAGAAGAACCAGCAAAAATAAATAAATAAATAACAGCTTTCATTTGTGTATTGTTCTGGATGCTACTGCAATGGAATAAATAATGCTATCAATCAATGCTTGTGATATAAAGGCTGTGATTTCCTTTACTCTCCAGCAGAAACCACATGCCTGGGGGCCCATTAGTACAGGGCAGATGCCGATACAATTTAAGAAGAATGTGGCATGGAGAATTAAAAGCTTTCCGAGAATGAATGAGATCAGCAGCTATCATATACATTTACAGACGCTTGGCCTTTCTCTTCAGTCTGCAAATGGAGTCAGGTGGTTTTCCCAGAGGTCACTCTGTCACCTTCTTCATCACACAGGAGGTGAGAACTTGGCCCTCATCCAGGCATCAATGTAGGAATGGGCACCTTGAACTGCTTCAAATATTGGTGTGAGGCTGTGGGCTGAAGATTCCTGTGAACTCAGCCCGTATCCCTTGCTGGGCTCTGTCACCTCATTGAACCTGGCTAATTCTTTTCTTTTATAATTTGTCAGGTTATGGGGGGTGTGTCACCTTTGGAAATAGCAAAATGAATGTTTGGATCGATTTGCTGAAGTCTGTCTTCAGGCATGCATGAGTGCAGGAGGTGCCATGGGGGGATAAGGATGGGGCAGGACACAGGGTCTGGCTATTTGAAACGGAGCCAGTGTGCTTGTTGTAGAAGGACATCTCTGTTGTTTTGATTCAGAGTTAACAGGGAGCTGAAATCCTAATGCCCAGAGCAGACGCCTGTTCTTAGGGTCATGACCCGGCTTTATCCACATATATTCCTGAGATCAGAATCATGCTGTCTCCGTGAATTAGCCTAGAGGGAATTGCTAAACATTCAGAATGTAAAAGACTCAATGACGAAAAGCGCACGTGTTCCCTCACTGTGAGAACGTGAAGGGAAAGACTTCAGGTTTCATCTTCAAAACAGCTCAACACCCTGGCCCACTCATTGAAAAAAAAAAAAAAAAAAGTTAGCCGGGCGTGGTGGCGGGCTCCTGTAGTCCCAGCTACTGGGGAGGCTGAGGCAGGAGAATCACTTGAACCCGGGAGGCGGAGCTTGCAGTAAGCTGAGATGGCACCACTGCACTCCAGCCTGGGTGAAAGAGCGAGAATCTGTCTAAAAAAAAAAGGCATCTTTCCCCGGTAAACTGAAATCTAGTATATTTTTTCTATTACAAATGAAAGCCACAAACTACAGCAGAATTAATAGTACCTGTCACCTATAGACTTTGGCACCAATAGAAATAACAGGTACTTTCATAGCACATTACAGTTGTTTGATAAGATCACAAAATGCTGTGTGATTATCCCTACTGGGACATTGTGGTTATTACTTATACTTGCCTCTGGATCTTATTCTAATAAGGCAGCACCTATATCACAATTTCTTAAATATTTAGATAACAATATTTGAATATCATTGGTTTTGTAGTGCCAAGCAATTCATGTTATACATTTAAATATATTATTCTGAGGATGGTCCTTAAGCTTCATCAGGCTGTTAAATGAGTCCCTAGCACAAAAAAGTTTGACTCCCTGTCTTGGAGTTGGTGGGGCCACAAAACAGAGGAATCCTGGATGCTTGAATGACTGCTTAGGGCAGGCTTCTTTCCCTCCCTTTCCCACTCTCCCATCAATCTGCATTAAACTCAGACATGAGTGAGAAATAACCAGACATTTGCAATGGCTTATTCCAGCAGTGAGTCTACGACTGACACAATCCTAGAGGAAGATGAGTAGGGAAGAAGTTAACATTGTGAATGTTGATGTGAACATTTTGAAACTCAATTTTCTAACTCTAACTTTCACGCATTTGCCTGCTGGGCCTTCACCTTTGTGTCCTCAGTGATGAGTCATTTATGGTTCAGCAGAATGAAAGCAACTTATTCCCCAACAGCCTTATACCAAGCACTCTTACAGCTGCATCAAAGTTCAGCTTGAGAAGGGACACACAATTGAGCTCGTGTGATTCAAGGACAGGATTTTAATTGTTCATAAAACTAGCATGCAGTAGTATCTGTCTACGTACACCACAGTTGTGTAAAAAGACAGCTAACCAGCTCTGCCAGAGAGTACTAAAGAGCACTCTAGCATTTTCCATTCAAAATTAATATTTCTTTCAAAGCAGAAGCCATGACATCTAAAAAATGCAAATTTATTTTAAAATTGTCTTTAACACTAAAAAGACATTTAGTAATTAAATGAGTTAGGAGAGTGTGATTAGCAGTGGCTGAGCACATGCCTCTTGTTATAATTTTAGTGGGAAATTGCTTTTTCATTCCTTTTCTTTTCTTGATTCGTTTAAGAGAACATTTTCCCGTAGTTCTATTTTAATGAGCTCCTAATGATGTTCTAAGTGTTCCCTTGTACATTATTATAAAGCAATGGGTTTATAAACCTAATCAGGTTTGATGATTTACAAAATTCAAATCAATGTCACATTTGTAATATATACAGTTTATTTCTAACCTCAGTCTTTCTGTTGATAGCTAATGCATCAATAGTGTTTAACTTTTAGCTTTTTACTTAGGTATATGGGCAAACAAAATACTGTAACTAGCACTTCTAGGTTCCTGACACTTAAATTTCAAGGAATCATCTAACACTTAAAATTGACTTTGTTCTTGAGCAGCCCAAATATCTTAAAAACATCTTATCTTTCAGTTTTCTAAATAAATTTTTGTATAAGTAGATAATACAATGCCTATAATATCCAAACAAAATAAAAGAACATCCAATGAAAAAGCAAGTCTTCTTTCTCTCTTGACGTCTAGAAACCTAGTTTTCTTCTCTGGAAGCTACCACTGTTAACAATTTATTTTATATCTTTTCAAAGTATTCCGTGCATATATAAATAAACATGTACATATTTCATGTTTCCATACAAATATATTAGACTATAAATACTCTTTGGAACTCTTCTTTTTAAACCTAACAATAACATCTATAAGATCTTTCCATATCCATATATAAAGAACTTCCTCCCTTTTCCATATAGTATTCCCGTTTATGGATGTGCCATGTGCTATTTAATGGGACCCTATTAATGGATATGTAGGTTGTTTCCAACCTCTTGCCATCACAGTGTTTTAATGAGTGGCTTTGCCCAATAATGTCATTTTGCACACGTGAGCATGCATATCTGTTAACCAAATACCAATGAACACAAGATACGAGCATTTATAATGTGATAGATATCATAAAGGATTATTATTGTATAATAAATTCTTTGCAACAACTAATGTCGGACTCCTCCACTAGGGAGGAATTCTCCCAAAGAATTCCAGTGATGCAAGGTCCCAGCAACTTTCTTGGCCTCCCTGGTCCTGCAGAAGGGCTAAGTAGATAGAATAGTCTGTACTTAAACATGCTGAACAGAAACAAATTTGTAAGATACCGAAGTGTTTGGGCTTGGAGTAAGGAGGTGAGAGAGGAGTGAGAGATGCTGGGCGGGTGAGACAATGATATTTAGAATTAAGACCAGCCTGGCTGAAGATGCCAGGACATGCACACGTAAGAGAAGGGGGGCGGTACCTGGAAAAGTTCATTGTGCAACGTGGCAAGAGAGAGAGCGAGAACATGGGACCTGGAATCAGAAAAACTACTTTCGAGTTCTGCCTCCATCACTTAACTACAGCTGTGTGATCTTGGGTAAATTAGGATAGCAATCCTTACTTTGCAAGGTTGTCATAAGGAATAAAGAGACAATGCATGTAAAAATGCCAGGTAAGCCGAGTGAACTTGAGAAATGCTAGTAGAATCTAAATAAATTTAAGTTTCAACATGTGTAGGTACAAAGGAATCCTAACTACTGAAAGTTCACCAGAACATCAACTCCATAAGAGCTGGGGCTGTGTCTGGCTTCTTTACTGCGATATCCCCTGTGCAGAGTTGACATTGAATAGATGTCCCATGAATATCTATGTAATGAGTGAAGTTTGGACCAACTCTACAAAACTGGAGAAGGAAATGAAAATGCAAAGAAAGAGGCTGGTTAAAGATGGAGATAGAGCTTTGGGAATTCTATGCTTATAATTATCATCTTAATCATTATGAGGAATACCTAATCATGTATTTTATTAAAATGTATTGATTGGATAAACAAGTGAATGAATAAACTCTTTAAGGTGCTTTCCAAAATTATTTCATGAAGTGAGTAGGCTCCCGAAACCCTAGAGAAGGAAAGGGAAAGGATATTTTTATTTGAAATATTTGTATTATAGTGATTTGAACTGTTGACAAAGTTCCTCTCTATTTTATTTTTCTGTGATTTTAAGCTATTTTTTTGACCCATGTTTTGGTTGGAATAAAGCATTCTAGTTGCCTGTTATTGGCTACATGATTCTAAAATCTGCTATATTAATGTTGCTTCTGTCTCCATATGGAAATGTATAAATAAGAAGATAAGTTCTCAAGCTTTCTCAATGATCAGTCATGAGATGAGGGAATTAAATGAGAGAAGTTAGGTCAGATGATCTTGCAGGCCCTTTTCTGCCCTAAAATTGTAGAATTTTGTGAATAAAAGCACAATGGGAAGAGCAGGGGATTAATTTAAAAAAACAAAAAACCTGGATCCTTATGAGACAGAAGCCACATTACATGTAGAAGATTATCATAAACACCTCACATTTATAGAGTGTTTACAAAGGGGCAAACTCTACATACCTGTTTCACTTAATCCTTACAATCCCTGTAAAAGAATTTTTGGAAATTTTGTCTGTTATCAAGCAGCTGGAAAGGAGGCAATCTTTCTAAGCACATACCACAGTTTAAAGCAGCAAAGTTGCCAACAATAACCGGCTTTGTAAAAATAATTGCTGCTCCAAATCAAAGAACTGTCTTCCACTGAGTTGAAAGGGCTATTAATCTGGGGGTGGTCTTCCAGCCACAGAGACATGCAGAGATAATGTCATCTTTGACTCAGAAGCACAGAGTTCTGTGTGACATGGAAGCCTGAGTGGCTATGATTTCATGGGACAGGGCTTCTTTGCTTGGCTTGTTCTCCTTTCTAGAATGAGTTATACCCTCAATTGGTGGTACTCTTTCTCTTTTTTATTTTCTACTTCTATTGTGAACTGGCCTAAGCACTTTAGCAGCACAGAGTTCCTAGATTCCCTTTATTAATATTGGATATACACCAATAGTCAGTGATAGGTGAGGAACACAGCTCTCCAAGCCCATGACCACACTACAGGCAATAAAAGCAAGATGCAGACAAACTCTACAACCACACATTTATTGACAAGAAAGCATAAAAGTATGCAACTCAACGGCTCCAGGTATTTGCCCTTTTAGATGTTCTGATCACTCCCTGTTTGAATGACACATTTGGGGCACATGTAATAATATCCTAGAGGCAGGGTTCAGCTAGCCTTATGTTGCCAGCAGGTAAGCAGAATTCTCCAAACCAGTGGTAGACTTAGTACTATTTTGGAAACCATCTGATATGGTTTGGCTATGTCCCCACCCAAATCTCATATTGAATTATAATTCCTGTAGTGTGGGGACCTGGTTGGAGGTAATTTAATCATGGGGCGGTTACCCTTATGCTGCTCATGCTGTTCTTAGGATAGTGAATGAGTTCTCACAGATCTGAGGGTTTTATAAGGGGCTTCCCCCTTCCCCCTGTTCTCATTCTTCTCCCTCTTGCCGCCATGTGAAGGTAATGTTTGCTTCCTCTTCCACCATGATTGTAAGTTTCCTGGGGCCTCCCCAGACATGCAGAACTATAAGTCAATTAAACCTCTTTCATTTATAAGTTACCTAGCCTTGGGTATTTCTTCATAGCTAGATGAAAACAAATTAATACAGTAAATTGGTACTGGGTAGTGGGAAGCTGCTGTAAAAATATCCAAAAATGTGGAAGCAACTTTGGAACTGGGTAACAGACAGAGGTTGGAACAGTTTGGAGGACTCAGAAGAAGGCAGGAAGATGCGCAAAAGTTTGGAACTTCCTAGAGACTTGTGGAATGGCTTTGACCAAAATGCTGATAGTGATATGGACAATGAAGTTCAGGCTGAGGTGGTCTCAGATGGAGATGAGGAACTTGTTGGGAACTGGCATAAAGGTGACTTTTGCTATGCTTTAGCAAAGAGACTGGTGGCATTTTGCCCCTCCCCTAGATATCTGTGAAACTTTGAACTTGAACGAGATGACTTAGGGTATCTGGTGGAAGAAATTTCTAAGCAGCAAAGCATTCAAGATATGACTTGGGTGCCGTTAAAGCAATTAGTTTTATGCATTCACAAATATATGGTTTGAAATTGGAGCTTATGTTTAAAAGGGAAGCAGAGCATAAAAGTTTGGAAAATTTGCAGCCTGATGATGCAATAGAAAAGAAAAACCCAATTTTCTGGGGAGAAATTCAAGCTTTCTGCAGATATTTGCATAAGTAACAAGGAGCCCAATATTAATCTCCATGACATGTCAGAAGTCTCCATGGTAGCCCCTCCCATCACAAGTCCAGAAGCCTAGGAGGGATAAATGGTTTCCTGGGCTGGGTCCAGTGCCTTGCTGCTTTGTGCAGTCTCAGAACTTGGTGCCCTGTGTCCCAACCATGGCTGAAAGGGGCCAAAATACAGCTCAGCTGTTACTTCAGAGGGTGCAAGCTCCAAACCTTGGAAGCTTACACCTGGTATTGGGCTTGCTGGTTCACAGAAATCAAGAACTGTGGTTTGGGAACCTCCACCTAGATTTTAGAGGATGTATGGAAATGCCTGGATGTCCAGGCAGAAGTTTGCTGCAGGGGTGGAACTCTCATGGAGAACTTCTGCTGGTGTACTGCAGAAGGGAAATGTGGGGTTGAAGCCCCCAGACAGAGTCCCCACTGGGGCACTGCCTAGTGCAGCTGTGAGAAGAGGCCCACCATCCTCCAGACTCCAGAATGGTAGATCCACCAACAGCTTCCACTGTGACCCTGGAAAAACCTTGGGCACTCAATGTCAGCCTGTGAAAGCAGCCAGGAGTGGGGGCTATACCCTGCAAAGCCACAGGGGTGGAGCTGCCCAAGGCCGTGGGAGCCCACCTCTTGCATCAGTGTGACCTTGATCTGAGACATGGAATCAAAGGAGATTATTTTGGAGCTTTAAGGTTTAATTGCTGCCTTGTTGGATTTTTGACTTGCATGGGGTCTGTAGCCCCTTTGTTTTGGCCAATTTCTCTTATTTGGAATGAGTGTATTTACCCAATGCCTGTACCCCCATTCTAGCTAGGAAGTAACTAACTTGCTTTTGATTTTACAGGCTCATAGGTGGAAGGAACTTGTCTTATCTCAGATGAGACTTTGGACTTAGACTTTTGAATTAACGCCGGAATGAGTTAAGACTTTGGGTGACTGTTAGAAAGGTATGATTATGTTTTGAAATGTGAGGACATAAGATTTTGGAGAGGCCTGGTGGGGGAGAATGATATTGTTTGGCTGTGCCCACCCAAATCTCATCTTGAATTGTAGTTCCTATAGTCCCCACGTGTCATGGGAGAGACCTGGTTGGAGGTAATTTTATCATGGGGGCAGTTACCCTCATGCTGCTCATGCTGTTATTGTGATAGTGAATGAGTTTTCATAAGATCTGATGGTTTTATAAGGAGTTTCCCTCTTCACTCTGCTCTCATTCTTCTCACTCCTGCCACCATGTGAAGAAGGACTTGTGTGTTTCCCCTTCCACCGTGATTGTAAGTTTCCTGAGGCCTCCCGAACCACGTGGAACTGTAAGTCAATTAACAATCTTTCCTTTACAAATTACCCAGCCTCGTATATTTCTTCATAGCAGTGTGAAAACGAACTAATACGCCAACCTTGGGAACTATCTTACTGTGTGAAGAGGTTTATATTCTTAAACCCTATTTATTCAAGGACAGACAGGGTTTCTAAGCTACTCTAGGCCAAGGGGTGGCAAACTATGGTGCATAGACCAAATATAGCCTGTATCTGTTTTTGTAAATAAAGTTTCATTGGAACACAGCCATGCCAGTTTGTTTACATATTGTCTATGACTGGTTTTATACTACAATGGCAGAGTGAGTGGTTATCATAAAAGCCTTATGGCTCACAAAGCCAAAAATACTATCTGGTCCTTTATGGAAAGAGTTTGCTAACTTCTGCACTAGCCAATCCACATGTATTAAGCACTATTATTTTCGCCAATGAAAACCCATTTCTAGCATTCATTATGCTAATTAGAAAAACCTGTAGTGTGGATCACAAAGATAGCCAAAGTGCTTACAGTGATTACCTCTGCAGTGTGGTCTTCTGATTAAATGGCAGATGACATCCCTGGAATGGGCATGTCCTACTAGGACAGTAATCGCCTTAGAGTATTATTAAAACTAACATACATTTATGGAATATTGTTTATTTTAATTGTTTATTTGAGACACGGTCTCTCTCTGTCACCCAGGCTGGAGTGTAATGATACAATCACATCTCACTAACCTAGAACTCCTGGGCTCAAGTGATCCTCTAATCTCAGCCTCATGCCTAGCACTACAGGCATGCACCACCAGGCCAAGCTAATTTTTTTTAAAGAGACAGAGTCTCACTTTGTTCCTCAGGCCAGTCTTGAACCCCTGACTTCAAGCAATCCTCCCACCTTGGCATCCCAAAGTGCTGGGATTACAGGTGTGAGCCACTGCACCTGGACAATTTTGAATATTTTTGAGAGTCAATTGTAGGCATCATAATATTTCCCTTTATTGCTTCTCACAACCCATTTTCCTTCATGATTAGGGTTAAACTTTCAGACACTCTCATATCAATAACAATATCAAGCCCAGAGTTTGAAGAGTATAATATCCAATTAGATCTCAATGCAATAGCTAAGTTAGAGCAAGTTTATTAGTATCCTCATTTTCCAAGATAGAAAAAGCTAATGCTTGAAAGTATCCCTAATCTTCACACTTGCAGAACTGGTGAGTGATAGAGTGAGACTTGAATCTGAAGCTTTTCATTTTCTGAGTCTTAGAGTCTCCTCCTCTACACAGTAGTAACTTCCCAGTAACAATGACTCATTGATCAGGGTTTTTTGAGAAAGCTTAGCGGAGTTTAACTTCCATCAACAGAAATGAGTCTCTCTTCAGAAAAAAAAAAATAGCCTTCTTATAGCCTTCTTGACAATTTTGCAAAAGAACTTTATCTCCTTTCTTTACATTTTTTATTCTTAAAGTTGAAGAGTCACCACTAAGTAGTGAAATTGATTACTAGAGGTGGGAGAAATTTCCCAGAGGAATAAAAAGAATGAAGGTAAATGCTTAGAAATGGGTCTGTTTCATCAATTAAAGAATAAAAGGAGTGTCTGAAGGATCAGCAGACTTAGATATGTCTAGTTTGAACACAGTGTTACAGGCTCCAGTGCTGGTCATATAATCAATCATACATGTTAGAAGAGGAAGAGGCTCATTATTAGGTCAACAAGTTCACTTCACTTGACCTTTGCAATGCTAGGTTGTTCTCTCTGCTGTGTCTCTTTCAATATGAAGAGTTCATTTATTGTGCATTGGCCAGGGGTTATTGGAGCTGTGTGGTGTCTCAAGTCCCTTCTCAGCCACTTTTCCCAGTGACTCAGACCCTCAGCTTTCCACAGTCTATTCTTCCTCATCCCTGGGCATTATCTTGGCCAGATTTTAGCCCATAATTGAGGCTGATACATTTTGCTTCTTCCACCTTCAGGTTCTGACTTGGAGATAGAAGAGCCCTTCTTCTAAGATGGTCCCTTCATATACCATAGGCTCCAGTGGGCCTCTGAGGAAGAAGGAAAAGGGGAAGATATTATATTCAAGAGAAAGAACGTTAGGATATGAGCCTGGGAAGGAAGTTAGGGGTCATCTCTGCAGATGCCAGAGTGATTAACTATCAGTGAATTAGATCACAGGTCATAACCATGCAGATTCTAACAGCAATGGAGTCCTCTATTGGAGACTTTTAAAAATTTGAAACAATCTTAAGGCAACAACTCAACAGCATAAAGAGACAACTTAAAATGAGCTCAAGTGTGAGTCAACTGGTAGATGTTACAGCAGCTGTCATGTTAGAAGAAGAACTCCCACTGCATGTCTTGAGAAGACCTGAGTCTGTTAAAGGTAGCTACTCATTTCTGAACATTGGGAAAACTTTCCATGTGATTCTTCTAGTTGACATTTTATGATGTCATTGAAAATGTTATTGAAAATGTTATTGAAAATAACATTATCAATGTTGGGAGCAAAACAAGACTTTTGAGAGTTTGAGTTTAAAATTAAATATGACCTAGCCTTAGTAGAAAACAGAAAAGATCAATGAGCTCTTGAATACAATTTTGGGGGAGAAAACTTATTCCTCTTTTAAAGATAATTTACTTTTCTTTTCACAGAATATAACTTTAGGGTTCTATAGGGAGTCATTTAGGAAGGGTTAGATTATCCTATGGTAACACACAACCTCAATCTCAGAGGCTTACAACAACCAGTCTATTTGTTATCTACATTACATATCCATTGTGAGTGTTGTCCTCTCTCTAAGATCCAGGATTGTAGAATTTCCACTCTCTGGAACATTGTTGGTCACTGCGGCAGAAAACGAGAGCTTTGAAATAGCTCGAAGTAGCAATTGACGGCTCCAGCTCCAAAGTAACATTTGTTCAAAACTCATTTGGCCAGCATGGGTCACATGCCCCTACTCAATCACAAGGGGTTAGGAAATGTAATTCTACCAAGTGCCTGGAAAGCAGAGAGCTGGAAATATTTGGAAAACAGTGCTAAAGACTTCCATATGTCATTACATTTGAAACGACAAAATTTAATCTGGTGTATGTTCAAAATCAGGCATGTCCCATGCTGCCTATAATGTTGGTAAGTTGACTTTTTTAGAGTGAACATTCAAAATAGCAAAAGCCTCTACCCATCAATTCTGTGCACTTGGAGAGTGACCTTTGGAATCTCCTGGGAAGCTTAAAAAACAACAGTGCCTGGGTCCCACTCTAGGGATTGTAATTTAATTAGTCTGAGGTGCAGTTTAGGCATCAGAATTTTTTTCAAACTCCCCAAAGTGATGCTAGTGTACAACTAGAGCAGAAAGTCACTGGTTTATTCTGAGGGTCTGGGTTTTAGCATGATTTTATTTCTTTTTTTAATTGTATTTATTTATTTATTTACTTACTTATTTATTTAGAGACGGAACTTTACTCTGTTGCCCAGGCTAGAGTGCAGTGGCCCAATCCTCAGCTCACTGCAACCTCCATTTCCTGAGTTCAAGAGATTCTCCTGCCTCAGCCTCCAGATCTGCTAGGATTAAAGGCACCCACCACCACGCCTGGCTAGTTTTTTTTATTTTTAGTAGAGACAAGGTTTCACCATGTTAGCCAGGCTGGTCTCAAACTCCTGACCTCAAGTGATCCGCTCGCCTCGGCCTCCCAAAGTGCTGGGATTACAGGCGTGAGCCACCGCGCCTAGACTTTAGGGTGATTTTCAACTCCAATACCATCTCTCTATCTGTGTGGTCTTCAACAAATCAATTAACCTCTTTGGGCCTCAGTTTTATCATCTGTAAAATTAGGGGTGGGATATGTACTTTTCCACAGACCCTTCCAGCCTTAAAAATCTCTCATAGACTTCTATTTAGAAAATGTTTCAGAGCTCAGGTTAATGTATAAGTGCAGCCAAGTGACTTTGTAAGTTAATCTGCACAAACTCTTATAAGGGCAATAATTGGAAAGGGTCTTTACCAAGTAACTAGATGTCTTTTTTCCCTAAACTGGGAAGCCAGGCCAGACGTGGGGAAAAGTCACGAAAAGATAGTGACAAAGAAAGATAAAAGTTAACTTGATCTTTTGGTTCTCTGTGAACTTCTGAGTCTAAAATGAAAAAATTGTATTACCTAAGGCCATTCAGATAAAAATAAATTTAAAAAAGCCGTTTCCCTCAATTCTTCTTGCTGAAAATGAAAAAGTTAAAGGTTTCACAATTTCTTCTTCATGTAATCCTATCTCAGTGCTGTCAGCATCTTAATAGTGTATTGATTGGCTCACACTCCTGCTATCTTTAAAGAAGCATTATTACTCTGTTGGGCCAAACATGAAAAACTGTGTTTAAAGACTTTTTTAAGGGTTTTTTGATTTTCCAAAAGCTTCTTGGGGGCTTATTGAGTTTCTCTGGCAGCTAGAATTAACTCTACAATGCTCTTTCTCTATTTCTGAGACAGTGAATTTATCTGAAGCCGGCAAGTTATCAATGACTCCAAGACACGGAAGATAACGGGGCTCTCAAGATAAATTAATGTGGTAATTAGTTACCTGGACACCTGTAAATTTAGATTAGTGAGAGCATTTTTGCTGCCATCGCATTGGAAATTCATGATAATTTTCAATAGTCATTTAAATATGTGAGGCTGACTCCAGCATCAAGGGGTAGGGAGTATGAAGAAAAGAAGATGGATTGTAAAAATTAAAACTTTTAGTACATAAAATAGCATTATACTGTTGTTCAATTATCAAAATGCCTGGCAAGCTGAAATATGACCAAAATCTTCATTTATAGCCCCACTGTACAATATTTATTTGATATCTATAATTCTTTTCTCAATTATTAGAAAAAAGCATCAGAATAATTTTATTGAATGTTTAGAAAATATTTGATGATCATACACTAAAGTGTTATCACTTTGGGTGATGGTTTGTGCTTGGGTCTTCTGTCTTTGCTTTCTGGATTTTTTTGTGTGTTTCACCAGTTTTCTCTACTGAACATATATTCTTTTGGACCCAGATTTCGTTCCTCACTGTACTCTTGGAAAAATTACTTAACCATCCTGAGCCTCATTCTGCCATCTCAAAGTGAAGATAATAATAGTATCTACGTCAAAGGGTCATGGTAACTATTAGATTAAATCATCTGAAATGGCTGATATTTGACTACCTTTTGACCTATAAAGATGGCGATATGAAATAGCTCAACATAATATTAAGTAAGTATTTAACATTGCATCTGGCAAATACTAAGCACTCAGGAAATATTAGCTATAGAAGTGCATTAAGGAAATAGAGAACTAGTTCAGAAATGGAGAAGATACCATATACAATTTTTAAAGTCAGATTTATTGAAAATAAGTTACATTTAGTATATAGTTCTATAAATTTTGACAAACACATACAACTGGGTAACCATAAACTATAGAATGATTTAATCAGCTCCCTCAAAATCTACTGTACCCCCTTGTAATCAGCTCCTACCCTCCCCTCCCCCTCTATCAACCACTGATCTTTTCTCTGTCCCTATAGTATTGCCTTTAATAACAATTGTTTCCCCTTACTTTAATTATCCAGATGTGTTCATTTGCCTTTTTCCTATGTGGACAGATACCTACTCCCACAGAGGCAGAAGAGACACCCCATCCCTTTGGTCAACCACTAATTCAGTTACTTCCCAGAAAGCCTGGTTTAATTAGCACTGGGGAGTGAAGGATGCTAGACTCCAGGGTGTGTAGCAAGCAGGGGAAGACATTTGCTGAGTGTTTATTTTATTCAGAGTTCACAGCTCCATGTGAATGGAGGTGAGAGTGTGATCAGGTCGACCTTTTGGGCTACTTTACCCATTATCAAACAAGGTTTTAGACTCTATGATTTTGCTGTTGATTAAAACATACACACCTGGCCAGGCACGGTGGCTCAGGTCTGTAATCTCAGCCCTTAGGGAGGCAAAGGCGGGCAGATTGCCTGAGCTCAGGAGTTTGAGACTAGCCTGGGCAACATAGTGAAACCCCATCTCTAGTAAAATCAGAAAAAATTAGCTGGGTGTAGTTGTGCACGCCTGTAATCCCAGCTTCTCCAGAGGCTGAGGCATGAGAATTGCTTGAACCCAGGAGGCAGAGATTACAGTGAGCAGAGATTGCACCACTGCACTCCAGCCTGGATGACAGAGCGAAACTCTGTCTCAAAACAAACCAACAAACAAAAAACATACACACCTGCTTGTCAGAGGGCTTTTTAGCTAAAGATCAATTTAAATTCCAGATCTTCAAATAGCATTTAACAAAGATCTGTTCTTGGTGCAGCTCTCCTTTTAGAAAAATGCCTAACCCGTGGATGTAGGCAAAGACCTCCTTTCTTGGAGGCCAGGGCATGCCTAGCAGGATCTCGTTCGTGTTTCATGCTCTTTGAGTTACATTTTTCCTGCCCGTTGTCACTTTTTCATCATGGTATTACTTTGCGTGAATATAATTTGCTACAACATCCAAATGACTGATCTTTATAATCTTGAAATCCAAATGTGTCTCCCTGTTACAAGCCTTCAGTTCTCTTCCATTGTTTACAGGATGAAATCTGAACTCCTTTGCCTTTCAGATAAGCCCTTTATCATCTGATCCCATCTAGATTTGAATAATTCAGATAATAAGTTTGGTTTATTTGATGCAAATTGGAACCAGTACCTACCAAGTAGAGAACCTGGAACATTTACAAACATAGGTCACTTATTAGCCATAAAACAAATTTCAACAAATTTCAAAGTGTTGGTATCATAGACAGAGGCTGTTTCACACAGTGGAAAAGTTCATAGCCTTAGGAACCCACTTGCCTTTCTTTGGCTCCCGACCACTCCTGGTAGCAGCTCTGTGACCTTGGTCTGGTTCCTTAACCTCTCTGTGCCTCTGTTTCCTCTTTTGTGACTCTCAAAGACTTTGGTGAGGAAAACTGTCCTTCCTCCATCATAGCACACTCTCCCAGGCTTCTCTGCCTTTGCACTTGCTGTTTCTGCAACTGGACATGCCTTCTCCATGCTGAGTCCATCTGAAAACGTCCATCATTCTTGGAGTTTCAGAATGAAATCCCTGACTTCCTTAGTTAGCCTCTGGGCTCCTTAGGCCTTTCTGAACAGCCAGGAAATCCATTTTGCAGATTTATTATATGAAAGCTGTTGGGATCTCTGTCTTCCCACTGATCTGTAAACTCCCTAAAGTAGAAAGAGCATCTAATACTTAATGAATAGTGAGCGAGTGCTTATTGCAAGCAAGGCACCATTCTACACTTTTTCGTATATCAATTCATTTATCTCTAGTACAACTCTATGAGCTGGCTACTATTATTTTCCCTACTTTACAGATGAGGAGACTGAGACACAGAAAACTGTGTAATTTGCCTAAATTCACCCAGCTAGGGAGTGGTTAAGATGGAATTCAAACCTAAGAAATGTAGCTCCAGCATCCACATTTTTAATCATTATGCTGTATCAAGAGTATGACTGACTAAGTAAAAGCTGTAAGTCAATGCTTCTCAACCTAATTGTGCATAGGAATCACCTGGACATCCTGTGAAAATACAGATTCTGACTCAGTATATCTGAGGTGGCACTGAGATCTGCCTTTTTAACAGACTCCCAGGCAATGCTACTGGTCTACGGCCCCTGAACAGGTCTTAGAGAGCCCACCAGTGTCCCCAGTCCATACTTTGAGAACTACTACTTTCGATTACTAAAGAATCCTAGAGTATTGTGAAAGTTGTAGTATATTCATTGTGGAATTAAGCTTTAGTGCTTTGTAAAATGTCTGACTTGCAAAATTCTGTAAGAATATTCTAACTCTAGATTCTGTCTCTTTTTCTAGTTGCAAGTTACACCCTCATCTTCATCTTCTTTTTATCATTATTACTATTATTATTATTTTTTTGACACAGTCTGCTCTTGTTGCCCAGGCTGGAGTGCAATGATGTGATCTCAGCTCACCGCAACCCTCTCCTCCCAGGTTCAAGCGATTCTCCTCCTTCAGCCTCCCGAGTAGCTGGGATTACAGGCATGCACTACCACACCTGGCTCATTTTTTGTACTTTTAGTAGAGACGGGGTTTCTCCATGTTGATTAGGCTGGTCTCGAACTCCCAACCTCAGGTGATCTGCCTGCCTTGGCCTCTCAAAGTGCTGGGATTACAGGCATGAGCCACTGTGCCTGGCCTCATCTTCATCTTATACTGGTGCATAATAATGGGCTCAGCAGAGATAAGAATCTCTTCTGAAAACCAACAGCCTAAAAGTGTTACCCGCTCCAGACAGAAAATTTGATAAAGAAGATCATTAAAAGGAAAACACATATTTTATCAAGTCCCTAAAAGATTTTAAAAATTGCTTTAGAATAAATCATCCCAATGTAACACGTTGACTTCAAGTTAATATGATTTTCCTTTGTATGCATTTACTACATTTATGTTTAAAGTTTTTGTCCAAATATGGTTCCACAATTTAAAAAATATAAAATGTAGAACGTTTGAAATCATTTGATATGTTTAAATATCACACATTCCCTTCTCTTTCCTACCTTTTCAGACCTTACTCTTATGACTGTATTTCTAAGCTTACACCAACTCTATGCAGGAGCACATCTGAATAGGCTCATCGGTTCCTTGAGCTGAACTTCCCTTTGAGCTCTGAATTGTTTCCTTAGAACATCTGCTTCTCTGCTAAGTGTGTATCAACCTGACTCCTCAACTGTACGTAGGGAGTTATTCTCCTTGCCAAACTTGTTTATTGTCATGTCAGGGCTTGACAGATATCATATTGCAAATTCAAGCCTCCAGGTTCTCTCTCTGGAAACTTACCTCCCCAAGCCTGATGCTTTCAATTCATAGAATCATAGAACCTCAGGATTTGTAAGGATCTTTGAGGTCATCTGGACCCTTGCCACTCAAATGTGGGCTTCAGATCAGCAGCCCGGGCATCATCAGGGAGCCTGCTAGCAATGCAGAATCTCAAGAGCACCCCGACTGCTGAATCAGAATCTGCATTTTAACAAGATCCCAAGAGATGAGTGTGTACATGAAAGTTGCAGAAGGGCTGCTCCAGACCAGCTTCCCGCCTGAGGCAGAAGTCTTGTCTGCAGCATCCTCCTCCCAGCTACCCGTAAGTGCTCATCAACCTTCACATTCCAGCTCCAAGACATCACTCTAGATGTCCTTTCCTTCTAGAACGATGGTTCCCAACTTTGATTGCACATTAAAATCACTTGGGGAGATTTGAAAAGTCCCAGTGCTGAGGCCTCATCCCTGACTAATTTAACTGGAATCTCTGCAGATGGAACCTAGGCATTGGTATTTTATGAAGTTCCCCCAAGTGATTCGAATATGCAGCCAAGCTTTGAACTACTGATCCAGAGCCATCTATTTGCATCTTAGGCTATCTACTTTTTCCTTTGCTTTGATTTCCTGTGAAATGCAAATATGCCCTCAGAAAGGCAAAACTGTTATCTCCCATTTACACTTTGCTTGGAAATAGGTTTTTTTTTTTTTTTATCAGCATAAACAATTTATTGCTAACTCTCTAATATCATATACTAAAGGCTTGGCAATTGACATAGTATTCTGGGATGGGAAAGCCAGAAGTTAGGAAATGAGATGAGAGCGGAGGATGTGAAGACAGTTGCTAAGGGGCAGACTTCATGCCTTCTGGTGACCAGCTCTTGGTCAATCAAGCTGCCTTGGGCAGGAAGGAACTGGGCTGGGCCAAGAACCTGAAGCTCTCCTGTGGCCAACCCACTGCAGGTTTCCAGCACTTTCTTCCGCTTCCTTATTCATGGTGCTGTGGGGTGAGGAAAGTGGGGAGAGGTAAGACACTCTATAGCTGCTGCAGTTGTGGGCTCTGTCAGCTGAGCGTGGGGTCCCCAGTCTAGTCCTTGGCCTGATAGAGCTAAGAGAAGTTTTGTTAATGATATAATCTTGCTGGCCACAAAAGCTACTTGCTGTTTTCCTCAACTCAACAATCCTTTTGAGTAATATGCCTTTTTGTTTGTGACATTACTGCTTAACAAACTGAAATCTGGATATTTTTGCAAGATTTAGAAGAATATAATTTTGTGAACACATTATTAGCTTTTAAATTAGCTAGCTTTATTTAGGTAAAGCTACATTAGAATAATTGTTGTTTGGGAATACATTCATAATGTTAACAAGTAATTCTGAACCGACTAAACACATAATCAGCTGAAAATTTAGGGAGAAGGAGAAAATGTTATTTTAAAGGGAAAATTAATAGTACATAATTATATATTAATTTGCTATTAATAAAAATATAACACAAAATAAAACCTTAATATAAATTTGGAAGCTTTTAACATTTTAGATTCTAATGAGTATCATTCACATACTAAAATTTAGAAAATGCATAGTTTGGAGCCGGGTGCGGTGGCTCATGCCTATAATCCCAGCACTTTGGGAGGCTGAGGCAGGTGGATCTCGAGGTCAGGAGTTCAAGACCAGCCTGGTCAACATGGTGAAACCCCATCTCTACTAAATATGCAAAAATTAGCTGGGCATGGTGGCACACGCCTGTAGTCCCAGCTACTCAGGAAGCTGAGGCAGAAAAATCACTTGAACCTGGGAGGCAGAGGTTGTAGTGAACCGAGATCATGCCACTGCACTCCAGCCTGGGCAACAGAGCAAGACTCTATCAAGAAAAGAAAAAAAGAAAATGTATACCTTACAAACTCACCTTCATGCATATTTATTTTGCAAACTAAATAATTTTGCAAAATAAATAAATCTGATTAATTTAGATTTTGAGAATAAAATCCCATCACATCTTCTATCTCCCATTTCCTGCTAAATCTGGATAAACCTTCAAATCTGGATAAACACATTAGAGTGTTAAGAATGAATCAGATACATTTGACAGATTTATAGATGCTTTGGGGATTTGAAAAGTTGACTATCAGTTCTTTAAATGACCCAACAGGTAATTTTTAGAGATAATGTGCTATTAAAGTTTACTCTTTAGACTACGCAAGTATTGTAGGCAGAAGGAATTGTGTTTTGGGTGCCTGAAGAGGTGCGAAGAGGCTTAGAGTATTTATTTTCTTTTTCTTTTATGTAAAAATTAACTTTCTGATTGTATTAAGAACACTTGTGATCTTAACAAAGTTTTAAATGTACAGCACAGTATTATCATTTATAGACACAATGCTGTACAGTAGATCTAAGAACTTGCTTAACTAAGTGAAGCTTTGTACTCATTGATTAGCAATTCTCTATTTCCTCTTCCCCTCATCCCCTGGCAACCACCATTATATTCTCTGCTTCTAAGAGTTGACTATTTTAGATACCTCATATAAGTGGAATTCTGCAGTATTTGTTCTGCTGTGATTGGTTTATTTCACTTAGCAGAACGTCCTCTAGGTTTAGCCTTGTCTCACAGACTGCAGGATTCCCTTCTAAGGCTGAATTGTTAATAATATTCCAGTGTATGTACATATATACCACATTTTCCTTATCCATTCATTTGCTGATGGATGTTTAGGCTGCTTCCACCTCCTGGCTATTGTGAGCAGCACTGCCATGAACGTGAGCGTGCTCATGGAGTATTTCTGCTCTCCATCACTGAACCCGCAGCTTGTCTTCCCAAGAAAATGTGAGAGGGGAAGATGAAGAACATTTTAAGAGAGCTTTTTTTCTAAGTATGATGGTTTTCTTTAAATAATATAATGTTTGCATTTTTAATTAAATCTCAATTTTGGTACATATATTCTACTTTTTTTACCAGCTTATATTTTCATTTCAATAATGCTTTATCTTTCTATTTGAAGATACAGAAATTGAAATTTAAGCTAACATTTTAGCTTAAGTGTCTATTCTACTCTCAAGTCAAAAACACTTGGAAAAGTTGTCCTGTAGTGATTACTTCCCTAAGATTTAAGAAAAATTATTTTAAAATCCCAATCATTTCCCAAAAGAATCTTTTATATAAATTCAGATTTCTTAAAAAAGGGCACACCTAGAAGGAGCCACCAGTTTGGACTGGCAACTTTGCTTATCTACTTGACTTGTCATTAAAATGCTAAATAGTTAAAATTTGAGACCAATCTATCGAACCGGTGAGCAAATTCTGTGGGCTTTCTGGAATACAGGTGACAATGTTCTTCCTGCTATCTACATCTTCTACTTTTGTCCCTTTCTCCACTTCCAATCTCTTTTCTTTTTTCATTTTTTAATGGGAGATCTGGATTTTATTATTACTCAAATCAGCCTCCCCAAGCATTTGGGGATCAGAGTTTTTAAGGATAATTTGGTGGGTGGAAGGCCAGTGAGTCGGGGGTGCTACTAATCTTTTTCTTGACATCGGGGATATTTTCTCGTCTTCATTTCCCTCCATATAGTCCTATACTGCTTGGGAAAGCCCAGGTGTGCACACATACATGTACACATACAGGGGTACACATACATACACCAATACTTTCGTTTGCATTAGAAATAAAAGTCATTATTTTTCCAGTGTCTGCTTTTTACCCCGATGAAAGTGGATAGCTTGAACTGTGTGTTTTTTTGTTTTTGTTTTTTTCAATGAAACCCCATGATTATGAAAGAGCTTGGGACCAGAGAATGATTAAAGCCATACTTTTCTGTTCATCAAACAAATACTTACAGGCTTGCCTACTACACACAAGCCAACACCTCCACATTCTGAGTTTTCTTCATGGGTTTTTCCATCATCTAGACTCAGCGATCACATTAATGTATTCCTTCAGCTCTGACATCAGAGTTTTAATGTTAATAGCATTTCTCAAGGATAAGTAGTTGGGACCTGGGCACAACTGAGAAGAATGTGTCTGGGCTGCCACGCCCAAACATAGACACAAGGATGTCTGAGCTGAGAAGGATCCTGTGCTCTACCAGTTAAGCCCAGGAAACTCATGTCAGATAGGCAATGTGACTCATCTAAAGACGTATAACAAGTAACAAACAAAGATTAGAAACAGGGAACATGAAAAACAGGCATACTGGATAAATTAAGAGGCACTAAAGCAAAAGGAAAATATGAATGGGCTAGCTGTTCCCAGGAGCAGCCAGGACTTAATGGTGACTCCTACGAGTTGTAGGTGTATCCTGTATGCATTTTCCTTTCTTTAGATGGCTCGGCCGTGATTCCTACCCCAAAGAATCCCCTTCTGGTATTTCATTATCTTTTGGGGGAGATCATTCATTGTTCCAAAATGCAATGCTTGATTTTCCATTATTTCCAGTTCCTGTACAAAGTGTCTGGGTCAAAGCTTCATCTTTGGCCTTAAGTCTCATGTGCCATCCAAGTAATAATATACTAGTGCTTCTGGGGTTTAACTTTGGAGAGGACTTAGCTTGTCTCTGTGATAGATGTGACTGATGGAATGATAAAGCCAACCCACATTCAGTGACGGTCAAGGGTGTGGCATGAGCAGTGCCTTGGATTATCCTATCTGATGGGCACACCCTTTAAAGTAGGTGTTACATTTCATTGCAGGAGGGAGATCAAATCTGTTTCCTCCTCCTCCTTAACTGTTGATCTTTCTTCATATTGTCAATTAATTTTAAAATAGGAATCTAAGCCATTCCCTCCCACTAAGGAATTTCCTTTAACGTTATTCCGTTCTTATTTCCTGTCACCAGCACTGCCATTCTGATGTGCCGCCCACCTTCTTCTCTGGCTTGAACCCTTTTCTCTCACACCCTTCCTTCCCTGGGACTGGGTACCAACCTAACCATAGCTAGCTAACCATAACGTAGCTAACCTTAACTCAGCTACTTGTCATCTTCTTGACACCTTCTACTTGGCGACACTCACCGATCAGACTGTACTTACAAATCCTTCAGTCCCCTTTGTCCTACTTCCCCCTTTAAGAAAAACGCATGGACATAAAGATGGGAACAACAGACACTGGGAACTACTAGAAGGGGCGGGGAGGCAGGAGGGTGTGGGCTGAAAAACTATCTATTGGGTACTATGTTCAATACTGGGGTAATCATCCATACCTCAGCCATACCTCAAACCTTAGCATCACGCAAAGTACCCATTTAACAAACCTGCACACGTACCCCCAAATCTAAAATAAAAGTCGAAAACATTTTTTTAAAGAAAACACAGAAAATATCAAACTCAGACTGAAAACTGGCCTCTTGCTTCTTTTACAGGTTTTTTCTTGGCATCAGAAAATCTGCATTTGTTTGTACCATTGCAGAAGAAGCCAGAAATGGAGCCAGCATTTCTCGGCTTCCTACGCTCACCTCCCCACAGGAGTCTTCCTTGCCCTCCCTTCTCATGCCTCCCATTTCCGCTCTCTGGATGGACTACATAGGGCTGGCTTGGAAACTGTGAGTCAAGCTCCCTACAACCATCTCAGAGGCAAGGCATTGCTTTTGTCCTCCCATCTTTGTGTGTGTGTGTGTGTGTTGTGTGTGTGTGTGTATTAAATGCTGCATTTTATTTTGTTTTGTTTTCATTTCACTTTTTTGGCTAGAGACTTGCTTTCCAACCTCAAAGATTTTCCTGATAAAAAAACTTTTATAAGACTCTTTTGTGTTTAACAAGTGACATCTGCCTGTCCTGGGAAAAGGAAAGCAGCTCTGTCATGAAAGTGGAGACTGTGAGCCCTGGGACAGACTGAGATGGCATTTTATCTGACATCTTCAATTCCCAGAGGAGAAGAATAAGGGATAGAGTGGTTGATGGAATTGCTAAAGTCCCACTGTCAATAGTGACAGAGATGGAATGAGAGTGCAGATCTCCTGACCTCTACTCCGTGGAGATCTCCTTGCTGCCGTGCCATTTCACAAACTAGCCCTACGTTTGAAATTGTGTGTGAGTCTCCAAATAGATGCCTGTTAGTATGGTATGCAGTTGCATGTGGCCACTTTGGGGCTCTCTCGTTCTGTTGCGTCCTGTGTAGTTCACGGTTAGGTGGAGGTCACAGGACCCTGAAGAATCCCTCACATCTTCAAAACATGCACAATACAGGGGGTCTCCCTGTATTTTCAGGAAGACAATGGCTTCTCCATATTCCTGAAAATACACGGAGAGACCCTGTTGTGTGCATGTCTATCTTTCTTTCTCATCCAGTCTGGCAGCTCTAGACAGAACCATATAACTTGTGAGGTCTGCTTTTCATGCCCACGTCCCCCTTGGGAGTGCTGGTCTCCATCTCTTCATCTTCTCTTTCTCCTAAAGTGTTCAGGATCTATATCTCATCTCTTGGTTTTTCAGATCCCATCATTCTTCCTGTCCCACCAAGCACTCCACCTAGACTGCCCTATATTCTTTTAACATTCATTCATATTTTTTTTTTAACCCAAATAGACTTTCCTGTGATTAAAAACATAAGCAGTGAAAACTAACACAATGCTAATTTTCCCCGATTCACCTCAGACACTCCAGTCCTCTTCTCACACTCCATTAACACATTTGCACTGTCCAAATTTGCTGGATTCACTTTGTTCCTTGCAGCACATGAAGCTCTAAGCAGACTTATTTTTTATTTTTGAGATGGAGTTTTGCTCTGTTGACTAGGCTGGAGTGCAGTGGCATGATTTAGGCTTGCTGCAACCTCTGTCTCCTAGATTCAGGCAATTCTCCTGCCTCAGACTCCCAAATAGCTGGGACTACAGGCGCCTGCCACCACGCCCAACTAATATTTGTATTTTTAGTAGAGACAGAGTTTCACCACATTGGCCAGGCTGGTCTCGAATTCTTGACCTCAAGTGATCCACCCGCCTGGGCCTCCCAGAGTGCTGGGATTACAGGCATAAGCCACCCACCGCACCCAGCCAAAGCCCATCTTTTTAAAACAGCTGCAGAGTGCTCTACTGCATTCCACAATTTATTTTACCAATCTCTTCTCCAATGATGGTTGCCTTTATTGCTTTCAGGGTTTTGCTATTACTAACAATCCATATCCCAGATTCTGAAAATTTTCCTTCCCAAATTACTATTAAACTCATATATTATTCTACTTGCTGTAGACCCTGGAGCTGCTGTCCTAGGTGACAGCTAAATGAGCTAATAAATGAGTCCCCACTGTGTTAACAGGCACAGTATTCATGAGTCCTTCCTTCCCCTTCAGGAAACATATGTCCATTTTAAGAGGGACCACCTGGATAAAAGTTCTTAAAACATTTCTCTCCCATGATTTTTGGAATAGAAGGGCTATAAGTCATAAATAAGTCATAGTTTTAACCCATGGGAGTATTTCAAATGACAGAAATTTCACGAAGACATTTGTAAAATACTTAATTAAGTGAGATATTTGGGGGCAGATCGGCTTTGTTGAAAACACATAGATGCAGGGTGGCAAACTAGAAGGCTTATCCCAGGTGAGATGTGTAGTCCCAGCTTTAGCCCTGAGCCTCATCTTGGCTGACGCTGGCAGAGAAGATACAGCACAGAAGCCACAACCTGCAAACCACAACTCCTTCCTGTGGAGATGCAGCTGCCCATATCAAAATCAGGAGGGAGCATTCAGTTAAAAAGGCTGTGAGCACTACCTCACATCATACATAAAAATCTATTGCAGATCTAAATGTAGAAGGTAAGCAATAAAGCTTTTCAAAGAAAACATGGGATAATGTCTTTGTGACCTGGGGCAAATTGCTAGTCGTAAATGAAGAAAATGGATCAATCATACTACATTAAAACTAGGGTTTCTGTTCATTAAAAGTCATCAGGAGAGTTAAAAGACAAGACAGAGTGGAGAAAATATTACCAATGTATTCAACTACAACAGAAATCTCCTCTTAATTGTATCCAGAATATATGAAGAACTTCCACAAATCAATAAGAAATAAGTAGACAACCCAACAGAAAAATGGGCAAAAGAATGAATCGACACCTTATGAAATAGGATATACAGTAACCAATAAAGAAGTGACAAGGTGCTTGACTTGTTTTCAAGGAAACACAAGTCAAAACCACAGTGTGGTATTATTAACATGCACCAAAATGGCTAAAATGAAAAAGACAAACAACATCAAGTGTTGGTATGATTTTTGAATGACTAGAACTCTCATATACTTTGATGGGAGTGTAAATGAATATAGCCACTTTGGAAAAGTCTGACAATACCTTCCAAACCTAAACATATGCCTATCATATAACCTGATAATTCTGCTCACAGGTATACACAGCAGATACACATACATGCATCTGCCAAAGACACATACAACAACATCTTTGTTCACAGCAACATCTTTGGTTGTAGTTCCAAACTAGAAACAACCCAAATGTCTATCAGGAGTAAAATGGATAAACAAATTGTGATACATTTATATAATGGAATACTACACAGCAATGAACATGAAAAACTACACAACTTGGATGAATTTTTCAAACATAATATTGAATAAAAGAGGCATAAATGATTACATTGCTGCATGATTCCATCTATATAAAGTTCAAAACCAGGCCAAAATAATCTAGGTGCTAGAAATCAGGAAAATTGTTACCTATTTGGTTGTGGGGTAGGTTATGGTTAGTAGGAAGAATGAAAGGCTTTTGGGGTGCTGGTATTGTTTTATGTCTTGATCTGGGGGCTTATTACACACATTTGTTTTGTCAGTCCATTGATTACATACTTAAGTATAATCAAGTATAAGCAAGGAGGACATAATGCATAGCAGATGACTATGCATTATGCAGTATATTATTATATATGTTATCATTTGTAATACAGGGTCTTTGTCACTCAACCCAACAGCACATTATTTGCACTCTTATTTAGGGCTTCCTTTGTTCTGCTTTATGGAATAATTGGCAGTGCAACTGTCTTCATCTCCCAACAAATTTGTAGTCTTCTTGAGTGCAAAAAACATTGCTGCATTTTCTCTAATATATTATTTCTGCTCTTAGCACAGAGCCTTACACATAATGGGATTCAGTCTCAATATTTGTTTTACATTGGAGTAGGGAAAGTGTTTACTTATTTTTACTGATCTACTTTTATTTGTGTGTTTTACTTAAAAGTAAATGGGAAGTTTGAATTCTCATCCCTCATCCTTCTTCAAAAATATACACTTCTAGAGAGGAAGCATGAGGAGGGCTTTGTGGGGGTGCTGGTCATATCCTATTCCTTGATCTGGGCAGTAGTTAATAAAAGTTATACAAGTGTTCTCGCTTTGCTATAATTCATCAAGTGGTACACTTACTATTTGATACTTTTGTATGTTGTATGTTGATTAAAATGTAACATATAAATACATGTATATTTATGTTTCTAGTCTGATAAGACACTATGTTGGTGAGAGTTCATGGAATTAGTTAGGCACATATTCTGCTTATTGGGGTGTAAATTAGTACAACCTCCTTGGGAGGAAATTTAGGCAAATTATCAAAATTGAAAAGGCATTTACTGTTTGACCGAGCATGGTTAGTCTAGAAATGAACCCTACAGTCTATTATAACATGTGCAACCTATCACACATTCAGCGTCATTCATGCCATGCTGTTTATAATAATTGGAAACAACAGAAGAAAGAACAAATAAATTATACATCACACAGTAGAATATTCAGCAGTTAGTAAGGAGGCAGATCTGTATTTGCCGATTTGGAAGGATCATCAGGTTAAGAAGTGTGTAGAAGATGCTCTTGGTTGTGTTAAATATATGTGTATATAATTAGCCTGTCCATTCATAGACCATCTCTGGAAGGATATCCAAGAAACTGGTGATGGTAGAAGGAAGAAAAGGAAACTTACTTTTCACTATACACTCTGCCTGATCCACATTTCAAATTTTACATGTACCTATAACCAATTTAGAAAAATAAATCAAAAAATGATTCTTGGCTGCTGCCTCTTTGTCACTTTCACTTAGAGTCTTAATAAACATTCTATAATTGATAAGTTTGCCTTTACTTTCTTCTACCAGCCTCTAAATCTATTCCATGCAGGAAAGGTCAGATTCTTCTTCCATGATAATGAGCAAAGTAGGCAGGTCACTCTTCTGCTGGTGACCTTATTAATTGAGTTTAGACCTCCAGTGAATTTGAACAGATTTTTTTTTTTTAATGAAACATTCAAAGCCTCTTGGCCCCTCTTTAGTTCTCCTCCTCTCAGAAAGCAGGAAGAGAGTGAAAGGCAAGTGTTCTATTTGTCTTTAGTCACATTTACAAATGCCATAGTTGGTTATCAAACTGGAAGGAGAGGGAATCTTGCAGGATGCGATTTGAACTGCAAAGGAAGGGAATAAGTTTGATGCAACATGTGCCCTAGATTTGAAGCGGATTTTGTGAAATAAGGTCTTATCTCAATAGCCTGATAATCCAGAGTGTTTGCAGGCCCTCAGAGGTAAAGTACAACAATATAATCTAATATAATGCCCCCAAGGAAGAAACAAGAGGGGCCTCTGAAGAAACCAAACCTGTTTCCCAAGTCACCTATGGCCATCTGCAAAAAATGGAAGGGAGGCACAGGGCCAGGGATGCCGAGGTGGTGTGGGCACATGTGGAGGACATCAGCAAGAAGGCTGAAGCCCAGGCTTGTGAAATTTGCAATGGACAATTTGCACAGGTCTTTCAAAAGGCACATTCAGCGTAAAGGTAGCTTAGATTAGATGGTGCTGTTTTATCAGCTAATAAAGAGAAAGTAAAACCTGGAATTTACTGATTGTTTCATCCAGCCCACTCATTTTTACCAAGGCACACTATACGCAGAGCCTAGGATTAAACACCCACATCTCCTGATCCTCTCGGTCCACTGCTGTGTTTACTTTCCACATTGTCCTCTTAAAAGCCTGAAGTCTGGAACCAGACCCCGCTGCATGCGAGCTGCATGACCTTGGGCAAGTTTCTTAATCTTTCCATGCTTCAGCTGCCTCATCTGTAAAAGGCGAGAATAGTAATAACAGTATCTTCCTGGTATGGTTGTTATTGGGATTAAAATGCACTTCAAAGAGGGTTTGGTACATAGAAGACGTTAAATAAATGGTAGGCATAAAATCAATGATTATTATTACCTCCAGTTTCTGCATCACAGAGAATCATTTTTAAGTGGGAAAGCCTGCATGGGAGGCATCTGCATTGCAACACTCGCTTGGTTCTGGGTGCCACATTAAGTCTGAGATAAGAAAACACTTTCGCATAAAGAAAGGCCTCCAACAACTTCCCAGCTGGCGCTGGAGGCTGGAGGAGCTCTCTGACACAGGTGGAGTTCAAAGGGAGGTGACGCCACCCACCACCAATGCTGAAAGCAGATCCTGTGTGGGGTGGAGGCAGGGCCTAGATGACCTTTAGGGCTCCTGGTAATGCTAAAAGGTCTATGATTTTGGTACCTTAGAGACTAGTAGCTTCGGAGGCAGTCACTTTGCTTAGCTTAGTGACCGGCTTTATGGTCACCTTGGAAGTGAAGAGCATAGTCCTGTCTGAACTTTGCTCCAGTTCTGTGTAAGAGGACAAGCTCTGGTGTCACAGCTAAGACTTCCAAATACTCAAGTTGGAGGGGACTTTGAATTTATTTGTGAACAGACAGTTGCACACTTGAAAATGCCAACACATAAGGGAACATACTCAGCTTTGTTAACTGACAAGATTGAGCTCATTACAAACTCTCCAGCCAGGGGATATTTCATTCTTAAAAGAGGAGTAGAAATCTTGCGTGTTTGGGGGGCTGGGGAGGGGAGAAGAATATATCAGTCAGCATTGTTTCCTCCGGCGCTCCCAAACATAGGCTAACTGTGAAGAACCAGGACGCTCACCGAGTCCTGGCAGCGCTGCAAGGTGGGGCGGGGACGGGCGCGGTTCTCTCGCTGGTGACTGCAGATTTCCTCTGCGGGGCACTTCCTAGGGCCTTTGATCTTTTCCCAGGAACTGGCGAGGGCCGCGTTTGCCTCTAAGTTTATTCCCTCTTGGTTTATTTATTGTATCTGTTTTCTCTTCTCGCTGGTTTGGAGGTCAGAATGCCAGTATGTAACGGGACGTGGGTCCCAAGGTTTCCCCTCTCCGGTCACTACCGCAAAATCTGGCAAAAGGTACATTTTACTGAGTTCTGGGGCAGCAAATTCAGCGGAAGAGAAAGAGTCTTTCTCCTCTCAGGGAGACAACCCAGGAAGCCCGATCCCGGGATCAGAGGCCAGGACCCCGCCCTGGCCCCCTGCCCCAGCCCCATCTGGGCGCCGCCGGGTGCTCTTCTCAGTACGCCAGAGGACTCGAGCTCGCGTCCCTCCCTGAGAAGCCAGGCTTAACTTGGAGTTTCATCTCCTCCCCAGGAGGGTCTCAAGTTGCCTTCGTCTGCCGGTAAGGGCTCCCACTCCCCCGCTCCGGGCCCTAATCTCCACCCGGCGTCCGCGTCTGAGCCGCCGGGCCTCAGCTCTCCATCTGCGCGCCTTAAATCCCATTTATCTTCTTAGCGCCTCAGACCCGGCCGGCCCCGCCCCTCTTCCTCTCACCCCCCCACCCCACTTGCAAATCACAGACCCTAGTCTACCCCTCGCTCTTCCAAGTGCGCTGGACAAACTATAGCAACCTTTGAGGTGTTAAAAAAAAGTCGCCAGGCTGGGTGGAGGCGACCTAGAGGGGCGCGGCAGGAGGAGGGCCCAGGTGGAGTGGGAGGCGTCCCAAGATTTCAGGGTGAGGACCGCGGAGGGTCCTCGACCCGCAGTCGCCTAACTCCTGCCTTGCGTCTCCAGTGCTTGAAGTCGGTCCCTCCCAGGCCCCCAATCTAGGTCACCAGCGGGGAAGGGCTGCGCTGGGGGTCGCTAGAGAGGGTGAGGGGCGGTCTGTCTGCTTCCGAGGTGGGCAAGGAGTGAACGTTTCAGGGCCTGCCCCTCTCAATTCCACTCGATTGTAATTTCATCCCCGGGCCGGTCGAGCCTCCCTCCCTCCCGCGGCCAGCCCTTCCCTCCCGGTCGGCCTCCTTCGTCGCCCCCGCCCCCGCGAAAAGCCCTGCAGCTTGCAGCAGGCTTCACTCCCGCACGCCGACCTCCCGGCTGCAGTCCTGCCTCCTGGAACTGCCCGGTGGTTCCGGGCCCAGACCCCGAAACCCCCCCCCACCTCCTCGCGCTGGCCCGGGGATCCGCGGGAGTTGCGTCCCCAACGCGCCCCCGGAGACGCCCTTTCCCTTTGCGCCCCGGACTTGGTGAAACTTTGCAGGCGCCGGCGGCAAAATGGATTTAATCCTAGGCGTCTTGCTCCGGCTCCTGCTCCTGGCTTCCAGCCTCGGACCCGGCGCTGTGTCGCTCCGAGCGGCCCTCCGAAAACCAGGTAATGCGCTCCTCAGCCTGGAGCCACCACGCCCCGAGCGCCCCTGCTGGGCTCCCGGGCGAGGACCTAGAGCCGGCAGCGCACCGCCTCCTTCTTCCCGACCAGCGTCGGCTTAACTCGCTTCAGCTCTGCCAGGAGCTGAGAAAAGACGCGAACCTCGCCCTCCCCCGCGCCCGGGCAGCTCTAGGGATATTTATTTGTTAAAAGAATGATCAGTTTTCCAGACACAGTAGAGGTGGTGGTCCCCGTGTTTGACCGCAGAGAGCTGAGAGTTGGGACAGCGATCCTGCTGTCTCAATTACACAGGATGGCAACCGTGCAGAGGAGTCAAACCAGCCCCTCCTGCGTCTCCAAACATCTTACTGAATTCATAGTGTCCAGAGCTCAGCCATTTCCTGTTAAGTGTCTTAAGGGCTGCCTGGAGCCCGCTCTGCCCATCTCCGGTCCTGCCCACGCACCGTGCAGGGATGTGGACTCTGCTCTTAGCATCCACTTCCACTCTGGGGCCGTTTGTTCAGAAAGAAGCACCCAGTGGGTTAATTTTACCGTGTTTTGAACTTCTGTCTTTGCTCTGCTATTTAAACAAAGATATGTGTGTTGCAGCTTGTTATAAGGGATTGAGGATTGGGGGAGAACTTGAAACCATAATAACGTGTATTTCCTCTAGCTGCATATAGGTAAAAAGTCTTCGTTTATTTTGGTCTACTTTGATTTGGCCTATGTTGTGAGATTATTCAAAGTAGAACATTCTGAACAATGAAGTTCTAAACACTGTTTCCCAAATAACGATTTTTATTATTTTCTGCTGGGACCATATTTAGAATTCTGAAAAATCTGTTTTGTCTTAGCTTACTTTGTAAGGGAGGTTGTCTTATGGGATTAATTATATCTTATGAACAATGGAAAACAATGTAACTTTTATTTAAATGCAGTCTGCAAAACCTCACAGAAAGTGCAGTTTGTCTTCACAAACATTTCTGTAAGAAAGAGACAAAGCTAGGAAAATTTATCAGAGGGCAAAGAAAATCGTCTTAGCGGGATCCCATGTGGATGCTTAAATCTTTTCGCATTGGAACTCTCTATCTGGAAATATGACTTGTTGCATTTCGGCTCTGGAAACGCCCTCAGTCTTTGCGCTGTATCTCTTATTACCAGCACTTGTTACCTGCCTTGAAATCTAAGGTCGTTATCATAATCTACACCATATTTAACTTATGAGCCATTCCATTGATGAGCTCTTCAATTCATTTTGGAGATAATAGCTTCAGTCCAAAGTAATATCACATTAAACTGTTTCTCTTCCTGCATGCACACATACACACACCTTCAAGGATTTCAGTGAAGGGCTTCTTTCTAACTTTCCTCCTTAAGATAACCACATCACGATCAATTGCATTTTGCAGATTTATTCACATGAAATAACCCATTAATTGTCACAATTTTTAAACAAAGCGTAGTTGTATCTATAGTTTTAAAGCATGAACATTGTATGCAATGCTTTTTTAAGGATATATTTTAATCCATTTAAGGGGAATTTTAAGAAGTATTTTATAAAACCTGTAGTATAATACTACTCATATGGGTCACCATATTTTCTTTCTTAGTTTTTGTAGTTCTTCTCCTAAAAAGATTTGCTACCTGGTTCATTCAGGGTCTCATTCTGATATTCATATCAGGTATATGCCATGCTGACCTCTTTGGTTTCATTTGAAGCATAGATAGGGTTTTGATAGTGGAAACACCACCTCTTAAATACTTTGGCATATTAATTACATAAAATTTGAGATAGAAGTGTTTAGGTTCAACCTAGAAGAGTTTTATTTTTATTACTTTATACTTTTATCCAGACACTGGCTTTCAGGTTGGAAAACTTCTCAGATTAAAATGACGGCTACTTCATAAACTTCAGGGGAAATTTCCCTCCTGGGCTCATTTACATCCCTTGGAAAGCCTAGTTTTTGATCCGGAAAATTGGTCCAGATTAAAAAACTGAATGTGCCCTGCTTGGCTCTGATGTGAGCAGCAACCAGCTAATTTATAATTTTCCCCAGACACTAGCAAATCCTGCTAGTATCCATATGGGAGTTTCTTCGTACCTTGTTTCCTCAACAGAAATTGGTTCATATATAGTACTTTGAAGGTATCGTGACCACTGTGCAGGCATACTGGAGCGCTTCTGTTTTATTTGGATGACCCTCCCTGTCTTCTCATACTCCTAAGTCTACTTTTGATAAGTACAACATTGTTGGAGAAGTCTTGGATTCAAAATCAACCTGCAAATTCCCCATCCCCACCTACCTCTGGTGAGAAAAAAACGAGTAGCAGCTTCAAGTCTGAGTCTAGTTTGGGTTCAACACAAGCAACCTTTCTCTTCACCCCAAGATAGCTCCTCTTTTGACACTGAACATTAATAAAGAAACCTCTGCATTTGCCAAGACTTACAAGAAATGACAGTTTTCAAATTAAGTTAAATTAAATCGTAATAACGAACACTAAGTGCTTGCTACACTGTTCTAAGAACTGGATGCACAGTGATTTATTTAATCAACCCAATAGCCCTGGGAGATGGGGACTATTATTATCCCTTTCTTTCTGAAGGAGAAATTGTGGTTTAGAGAGGTTAAATATCTCACCCAAGGTCACACAACTAGTAAGTGGTGGAATGGAAATTTAAGCTCCGATATTCAGGACCAGAAACTGAGTCCAGAACACCGTGTTTGCAGAGGTGTGTAGCATGTCTTGTAGGGTGTCTTCCTGGAGGTTGAAGAGTGGAGCTCCCGTGGGTCAGATACTGGAGGCTAGGTGGAGGCTGCTGTTTTGTGTGGGGATCCTGTGTTGCTCTTAAACATTTGTAAATGGGATATGCTCATGCCTCCTAACACAACAGAGTGCGTATGATACTGAAAAAGTTTTGGAAGCTACTATCTACTGGCCTCATTTATACGAATCACAGCGTGTGGCCTTATGGTGTGATGATGAACCACTTGCTTCTCTTGTTGAACTCCTGAGGATTAAGGCTTGTGAGGGCCAGAGGGCCCACTAGAGTACCTGAAGGTAGAAAAAGGGGTCACCGAAGAATGGAAGGGTTTAGGGCCCTGTCCTTTCCCCAGACCTTCACGGTGTGGAAACACAATGTGTTGGATAGCCTTCATTCCTTTTCAGACTACAAGTTAGAATCACAGGCCTAGAAGGAAGTGAAAAATCCTCATTTTGCAGTGAGGTTGAGGGTGACTCAGTGACTTGCTCCAGTTAACATCAGAAGCTGAACTGGAACTAGCACCTAGACCTCCCACCCTCCTGAGTGGTCTCTAGCCTAGTGCTTGTCCCATCACCTGAGTCTCACCAGAAAGTGCAGGAGGACTGCCATTCTTCTGTGGTGGGGCAGGAAGAAGGGAGGGGGAAATCCAGACAACTGCGGGAACCAGCATGCAACAAGTCACTTCATTCCCGCAGGCATAATGCTAACTCTTGTCCTTATTATCATTTTAAAGTCAGATTTATTGAGGTATAATTTATATACAATAAATTTCATCAAGTCTACAGTTTGATGAGCCCTAACAAACATACACAGCAATGTAATCACCACCAGAATAGAAATATATAGAACATTTCCATCATCCTTACATATTCCCTTGTGTCCCTTTGTAGAAAAATGACTCCTTCCCAGCGCCTGGTAACCACTGATCTAACTTTTATCCCTGCAGTTTTGCTTCTTCCAGAATGTCATATTTTGCGTCCGGAAGACGCATCCATGTTTTTGCATATATTGGAAGTTTGTTCCTTTCTTATTGTTGAGTAGTGGTGCGTTGTATGGACCATGGAATTCCAGTTTGTTTAACCATTTGCTAGTTAGTGGACTTTTAAGTTGTTTTCAGTTTTAGGCTATTATGAATAAAGTTCCTAGACACGTGCACATATAAGTCTTTGGAAGATATATGTTTCCATTTCTCTTGGTAAACAGAAGGAGTGGGATCACAGCATCACATGGCAGGTGTATGTTGAACTAGATAAGAAATCACCAAACTGTTTTCCAAAGTGACTGTACCATCTTACATTCATACAATGTATGAATGTTCTAGCTGCTCCTAATCCTCTACAACACTTGGTAGAGTTGTTTATTCGGTTTTGTTTTAGCAATTCTATTATAAAAAGCATGTAATAGTATGTCATCACAGTTTTAATTTGCATTTCTCTAATGACTAATTATATTCAACATTTAAAAAATTATTTATCTGCCATATTTTCTTTGGTGAAATCTGTTTAAATCTTTGGCTGATTTTTAAAAATTGGGATGTTTGCCAGGCTTGGTGGCCCATGCCTGTAATCCCAGTACTTTGGAAGGCCAAGGTGGGCAGATCACTTGAAGCCAGGAGTTTGAGACCAGCCTGACCAACATGGCGAAACTCCAGCTCTACAAAAAATACAAAAATTAGCCGGGCTTGGTGGTGCATGCCTGTAGTCCCAGCTACTTGGGAGACTGAGGCACGAGAATCGCTTTACCCTCGGAGACGGAGATTACCGTGCGCCAAGATTGTGCCACTGCACCTCAGCCTGGGTGACAAAGGAAGACTGTCTCAAAAAAAAGAAAGAAAAAAAAATTGGGATGTTTATTTTCTTATGATTAGTTTTGAGTGTTTTTTGTATATTCTGGATGCAAGTCCTTTATGAGATCTGTGTTTTGTGAATCTCAGCTTCTAGTATGTGGCTTGTCTTTTTATTTTCTTAATGGTGTCTTTCAAAATGCAGAAGATTTACATTTTGATAAGGTCTAATTTATCGGTTTTTTAAATCACTCATGCTGTTTTTTTGAAAGCTTAACCCGTGGCTGCAAAGATGTTTCCCTATGTTTTATTGCAGAAGTTTTTTAGGTTTTACGTTTAGGTCTAAAATTCATTTTGAGTTAATTTTATATGAGGTGTGAGATAAAAGTCGAGGTTTATTTGCTTTTGTATGGATATCTTGGCTTTATTTTCTAAGCACTCTTATGCTTGGTGGTGGGAGGTGGTACGTCAGAGGCAAAGAGATCTCCAGCGTGGAAGACTTGCTGTAGCTCTCAAGCCACAGTGGCTGGCGCCATTAAGACATCCTCATTTCTATGCAGTAGATAGGGTATAGATCTTTTGTCTCTCTACAAGGTTCCGTCAGTGAAGTCAGACTTAGGGCTGACTGCCGTGGCATGTCTGGGAAGGGTTCCTGGGGTTAAAGACCGGTGCTCCCAGGCCTAGAGCCTGGGGCTGCTCTTTGTTTATTTAGACAAGTCTCCTGACATTTATTAACTCTCTGGCACTAGAGGGGCTGGAGAACTGCACCGGTCCTGCCTTTTCTCCTGCCTGTCCAGTTTGCCTGAGGTCCCAGGGTCAGTGGGAGAAGGTCAAATCAGCGTTCAGAGTTCAAGATTTTCCCTGGAGGATCTGGGCGTCCACAATCATCCTTAGCAAGATGCAGTTCTCTCATCTTTTTCTTTCCACTTTCTCAACATTTCTCTAGTGGTATAATCAAACTAGAATAAAGATGTAAGGAAAGTCAGGAAGCAAAAAGAAAAGGCTGGAAGAGAAGAGTTAGCTTATGGGCAATACACCTTGTTGGTTGCTGGTAGAGATACATGCACCTCTAGTGGCATTCTGCTGCTGCTAGTGTGAGACTGAATGGCTAACGGTCAGTGGCCAGGGATCAGGGGTCACCCTGGTCTACTTCCCCAATGCCACCTTGATCCACCTGGAATTCACAAGAGACTGGTTACTTCCTCGCTTATAGCTTTCATCTAAGCCCTCTTCCCAAAGCATGGCATTTGGGGGAGATTCTGTCATCCGTGTGTTCCTTCCTATCCCCTTTCCAGTCCACTGTACTCCATATTGCAGTGCTGATTCAGGCTGTCTCATTTCTCCAGGAACTCTCTAGCTCACAAAAGCTATGGGGCACTAGAAGCTAGGTGCTAGGGACGTAGCACACGCATCCCCAGCACCCAACTCCTAGCACCCCAAGCAGTTCAGGTAGACAGACATGTTTTCCTCTGATTCTTCACTCCGTCAGCCTGCCTCCCCTCCTATTGGTTTCAACATCGTGTTTAATCCTCATAAGGAAACACCTCTCTCTCTGACTCCATCTCTCATTGTTTGTCTCACTCTTTCTTTTCATTAATTCTCTGTGAGGTAAAGAGACAGAGAAGTCAAGGTCAGGAGTAAGTGTAGTTTAATGTGAGGCAAGACTTGTTTTTCTGAATTCCTTCTCAAGGAAGAGTGGCTTGGCCAGAAAGGAGCTGAGTGGTGCTTTTTGTTTTTCTTACCCAGAGCTGAGGGCTTTAATAACCTTAGCATTCTTTGGGGAATAGTTGTCCATCTGTTCACGGCTTACTACAGCCCAAAAGTAGTCTAGTAATTTTGGCTAGATTTCTGGAAGACTGGGACTCAGCATCTGAGGCTGAGGTGGGACCCCAGCTTGACCAGAGCTATCCTGTGGCTACCTTGTGTTCTCATGCCTCACACCCTGGCAAGCCGGACTGTAGTGTTTCCCAGCTGACTGAATGATGTGATGTCTTGATTGCAGCAGAAAATCTTTTGAGTTGCTAAAGGCCCGTGTGCCTTGCCTTTGTTTTTACATGTCAAGCTGCACATCTTAGAGATGCACCTGCTATTTCAGGTATCGTAAAAGGGAAAAGGTGAGGAGATATGGCAGCTTTTAGAGGAAATTCCCCCAAACCATCTTTGATTGTGGACCTCCCCTTCAAGGAAGGACGCCAGGATGTAACTTCAGCCTCCTGAAATGAGCGGGGGTACTTTTGCTTCCTTGCAGAACTCCTCATGGGTTCTCATGTAGAGTGGCTTAGGTGAGTCAAACAAAATTTCTGCCAGCAGAGGGCGCACGTTCCAGAGCTGGCTCTGCGCGGATCTCCGCCCTCAGCAGTAATTCCTGCAGTAAGTGGATGTGAATTTTTAGAGTGCAAGGCCAGGCACCCGCCTTTTTAAACAAGAACCTCAGATGACTTGATGCACACTTTGAGACATGCCAAAAGAGAGTTTGCACTCCCTTACTGCCTTCCTCTCCTTGGTACCTCGAACCAGGTATTCTGTATTATGCTGATCGTCTCCACTTCCTACCACCACGCCCAGCTGTAACTCCTGACGACCACACGTTGCTCTGGGCATCTCTAACCAGAACAACCCTGCCCTTAGACTCTAAGTTGACTGGTCAAAGAGGGAAACCTTGCAATGGCGTTAACAAAAAAGCCGCGCTGTTCTCTATATAACCAATGTTTTCCCCCCTTACCTCCCATCACCCCCAATCCCAAGCTTGTTCTTTCAGCCTTCAAGGCTGGTTTCTCTTGGTGGAGCATGAAGGCTTGCGTGAAAGCACATATTCTGATATTACACACATTTGGGTTCAAGTTCTGACACTTTACAGCTACATGGTGACAGCGGGTCAGTTATATATGCTCCATAATCCTCAGTTTACTCATCTGTAAAAATAGCATAAAGAAAGACCCTACCATATAGTGTTCCAGGGAAGATCCAATACGGTAATGTACCAGGGCATTAAAAAGGATTAGAAGACTGACATTTGAAGGCAATGTTTAAGAAATTGGGATTGTTTAATCTGGACAAAGAAGAAAAACCTGAAAGAATTTCTAATTTCCAGGCATCAGAAGTAATAAACACAGACATTTATGATTTTATGTACTTTTATTCTTTTCCATATGTATTAAGGTATGGTTACATGTGATGTAATTTGTATTGAATTGTAACATTTTTCAGACAAATGAATTAACAAATTAGAAAGACTCTCTGGTCAACCACATGCCTTGATTTTTGGTTTGGAAAATAAGGATGATTTTTGCCTGGTAATTGTCTTGGGGGAGGTTTTGCAGGATATGGTAGGGCAGCAGCTGTTCCTAAACAGAATTATCCAAACTGATATGTTACTGGGAGTCAGTGGAAGTCTCCGTAAAGCCAGAGAGCTAAGAAATGGTCCAGGTTTTGCTCACTGATAAGTTGGTTGGAGTAATTCAGGAAGCACTACCAGGGACATGGAAAGATAGACCAGGCTCACTTAGTCCATTTCCTATTGATGTTTCCTTAGCTGGAAAAAGCCCCCACTTATCCAAAGCAGACTAGTGCTTTGAAAGAGCTGAAGTGCTACCTAAGGACAGAAGATGATCTAACAATAGTCATAGTAATTATTATTACTTTCACCAACCAGACCAAGCAAGGATATACATCCCAGTGCTTTGATCTCATTTCCAGTATCCCCCATCTCTATTCCCCTAAAGACACTTGACAATTCTTTCTTGTCTGACTCTGCAAGTCCTGAGCAATTTAAATTTTAACACTTGTGTTTGCTGACAGGGCAACCAAAATCCCGAATCAGATTTAATGCAATGTTAATGCTATTTATTTTTCTTGGTGCAATAAGTTTATATTAGCCATTTAGTGACTTACATTGTGCAAAAGGAGTTGTATCAGCAGGCACTTTTCTGTAACATCTGGGCACTTGGAAACATAATACTTAAATACAACCTGAGTTTAAAGACTTCCACGGACAGATGGCCAATTTTATTGATCTAATCTTTCAGTTAGGAATAGATCCCATGATCCTTTGCTTGTACTTCTTGGAGTGAGCAGAGAAGTAAATAAAATGGGTGATGGCTGTGAATTAGGCACCTGTTATATTGTCTGTGATTTATTTTTAAAATACTTCAATATAAACAGTGACTGTATGAATTACTTTAATCTCTGCCCTAGGGGATCTTAGTTAACACTTGAAGTAATCCAGGCTAGAAGGTACCACTCTGGCATAAGAATTTACATCTATTTTCATCTCTTGGTGATTGTGCCATGCCAGTGGTTAAATATTTGGAACTTCACCTCTGTCTTAGGCAGGAATTCAGACTGGTTAGTGATTATTTGAAGAACTTTATTATGACGTTCAAAGTGGCAGCAAAAAGACTTAGAATGATGTTATCAGATAGTTACACTAGAGGGTTTGTTAATTGGCATAAATTATGTTAGATGCAATGTTTTTATTGGTGAAATATGTGATTAACTAGAAAGATTATTCATGTCCCTCTATTTTTACATGGACAAAGAGTAAGAATCCAGCAACTCCAGAAATCAAGCTACTTTGGAGCGGCTGAATACAGCTAGAGTTCCATTCATTTCTGCATTTCCCTTACACAATAGTAGTCATTTGCCTGGCCCCACCCAGCAAGATGGTTTGCTGATTTTGCCATTAGAATATTGATGTATCTCTCTCAGCAGATACAAGCAGGTGCTTGTATTAATTAGGGTAATTAGCATTACCTATTGTAACAAATCCAAATCTTGGTGGCTTGACACAAAATTTATTTTTTGGACTTAGTCTATAGTCCAAAGTGGATGTTTCTTTCGAGGCAGCCCGCCTCAGCTGTCTTCCTCGAAAGGGTGACTTGAAGACTCGAGTCATTCTGTCTTTAATATCACCATCTTATAACACCACCATCTTTAAAATGGACCTCCAGGGTGGGAGGTAAAGAAAAAGAAGTCTTGTTAGAGATTTTCTGTGCCAAATCAGAATGTGGTCATGTTGCCCCAACCCAACTGTAAGGTTTCTGGGAAATGTGGTTCAGTAATGTGCACAGGAAGAAAAAGAACCACATGTGGTAGATTGTCTCTGATGCAGTGCTTTGGAGTTCCTGAAAGGACAAAGAGGAGACATCACCAAATTTACAGCAGCAGGTTGTATGATAATTTTTGTGGCTTCTTGCCCATGGATATTTGTATATGTGGCAGAATTTGACTTGGAATTTGCTTTCGTTGTAGTGTACAACCTGGTTCAAAAGCAAATAGTTACCATCTATTTTTACTTGCTGGAGGCCACCACAATTTTAAAAAGGAATCTAAAACCAAGCCGTCAAATTGATTTAGGCCAGTTTGCAGTAAGGTTCAAAAATATGTATATGGGTAAGTGCATATGTGCTATATGTTACTATATGTTTTCCACATTTTACAAAGGTAAAATTAATCCCTTTAAAAAAAAAGTTGGCCAGGCTCAGTGTCTCATGCCTGTAATCCTAGCACTTTGGGAGGCTGAAGTGGTGGGTGGATTGCTTGAGCCTAGGAGTTTGAGACCAGCCTGGGCCACATGGCGAAACCCCATCTCTACTAAAATACGAAAAATTAGCCAGTCGTGGTGATGTGCACACTTATAGTCCCAGCTACTCAGGAGGCTGAGGTGGGAGGATCACCTGAGCTCAGGAAGTCGAGGCTGCAGTGATACATGATCCTGCCGCTGCACTCCAGCCTGGGCGATGGGAGCAAGACCCTGTCTCAACAGCAACAACAACAAAAACAGCCAAAAAGTCACTACCCAGTGGATTAAATAGAGTGAGTTTCTAAGGCATATCAACTAGAACTCTAGTCCCTCCCACCCCTAGTTTACTAGAAACTCCTTCTGTTTGTGTCCCATAACAAAAAGGACTGACTATTCATGGTAGAATATTCAGTGAGAGTTGCTTCTTAAATTATAAAAAAATCTTTTTTTTAGACACCACAGCCTTCTTTGATGAAGATGAAGATGGTATGGGCTGATCTCAACAAAAACAAATTGATACAGTTGGTTGAACCACTGTGCACTTTTCAAAGCACTTCTAAAAATGATCTCATTTGATCTTTGCAATCCTTGCCCTACCAGGAAGTCAGGGCAGATGACTTAACAAAAAGGAAACAGGAGAGCCAGGACATGAACCTAGGTCATCCAGCCTCTAGCCCTTGTTGCTTCCCATCAACCCAGAGGTGTTTCTGCAGCTAATGGATGAGAGTGTGATTATTGCTATGTGCTTGAGTCTAGCTCTGTAGCCAGGAGGGACCTCATCAAGAAGACACGCTCCTCATCCAGGCTTCACGTAGAAAGACTCCATGTGTGTCGTGGGACACTCTGTAGAGTGACCTGGGACAGCTTTCAGTCATGCTCCTCACTGGTTGGTATGTGGGGAAAGTGGCTTATTTTACAAAATGCTGGATGACTGCAGGTCTGTTTGCAACTGAGAAGCAGCTGTAGCAGCTGGAGGATATCCCCAAAATCTTTTCAGATGTCTTCTATGGAAAACTCTCTTGGGATCTCAAGGACCACCCAGATGACACAGCTTGGCTCTGAAGCTTTCCATCCCTCCACAATTTAGCCATCCTCCTTAGTAGCAAATGATATTTGTTAGACCTTCAGTGTGTCATATTTCAAGGTTTATCATTCCAGTCTCAAGGCTTCTGTTAGTTTCTCAAACATCTCTTTGATGTTCTGGGAATTCCTAATTGGTGTAGTTAAATAAACCATTAGTTTGAAAAAAAAAAAAAAAAAAACAAGCATTCATTTGATAGTCGTTTTTAAGTAATTGACAAGCTTAGCCACAACCTATACCCATAATACGCATCCCTTCACCTTGGAGGAACTATAGTAAGACTCCAGTCAGACAGACCTGGGTTTGAATTCTAGCTTTAAAATGTATTGCTGTCTGATTCCAGATAGAATAGTTTCTTTATGCCTTATATATTTCATCTGAAATTTAAGGTCCATAATATGTACTACAAAGGTTTTGTGTGATAAATAAATGAGAAACTATGATGACAGAAGATATACCTGCAAAAGTACCTAAACATTTGGTACATAATGGGCACTCCAATGTTAGTGCATATTAATTAGATTCATTGTGGTTTATAGAGTTTATATAGTGGTAGAGATGTTAACTTTTCTATATTTATTGTAACCCCAAATATTGACAACATTGACATAAATGTATAATTGAGCTTAGGCATCCACGAAAGTGGAAATGAAAATAATTTCATTTCCTTAATTTCATACCATGAATTATTAGAGTTTATTTCCTCAGATGAAGACTTTTGGTGTTTATATTACTCATAAAGTTACTGATATTGATGAAAGAGTTGGAGTCAGCTTTGAGTTTAATAAAAACACCTCACATTTGTTTTGGACTTTGTACAAAATCAAGAAGAAAGGATCAGGCCACAGTAGTAGTAATAGATTTTTCAGGCATCAGCTGCATGGTTCCCTACCCTGAAAGACATTATTTGCAGTTAGAATATCAAAATTTCTTTAGCTACTTTTTTACTGTGATATTAAGAGAATAAATGTAAAAGATGCTATTTCTATGATGTGTTCTCCATCTTCATTTTGCTTCAACCATACTCTACCAGAATAATATTCCCAAAATGAAGTTCCGATCCTATCACTGTTGAATTTAATATTCTTTTCTGGCTTACTACTGCTTTCCAAACGCTAAAGCTGGGCCTCTGAAATCTGTCACAATATAGCCCCAACTCACTTTCCTGTCTTTTCACTGAACACATGCCTGCATTCCAACCAGGATAGACTATTTGCTAATCCAAAGACCTCCTCTTCACTTTCTCAATGCCAAATGTTGTCCACATGTTGGTCTGATCCCTTGGAATATCCTTCCCTTATCTCTACCCAAGGAAACACAAGCTTCAAAGCATGTCCCAGTTACCTCCAGTTCTATGAAGTCTTTGTAACATCCAGCCAGAAGCCATTCCTCTCTCTCCCTTTCTACTTTATATTATCTGTATACCTGACTCATGTCTTCTGTTAGATATGTAACTTGGTCAAGAAAAGCACCATGGCTTCTCTACTGTTGTATCCTCTTCATTGCCTAATGGATTATCTTACATATGGTTGGCCCTTCACAGACAGTTATGGAATGGAAAACAGTGGCTTCATTTGGGGAAAATACATTTTCACATTGTGTGATTAATTTGATCCTACTCCCAGCTTCTGAGTTCATTTCATACAGAAAAAATGTCACTTCCATGTGCCAACATTTTTGCACAACATATGCAGACATTTGAAAACCCACATTTCGGTATGATTCAGAGAAGTGAATGCCCCAGAGAGTCACTCTGAAGCAATATATACTTTAAATCCCACCTACATGCTGCCAAAAGCTATTGGAATAGTGGGGTTTTAAGGAGACTCTGATTGAGTCTGTGCTGTGAAATATCTCATCTTCAATACCTAGAGAACAGGTAGAGCTTGAAGTAATGCATGGGGCCACCTCAGACTTGCTTTATCATGTCTTTGGAGGCTAAGAAGCAAAGGCAATACCGTTTACTCATACATTGAAAAGTAGTAGGTGGGGAGGGATTAAAATAGTCCAATGTTCAACAATTCTCCTTCCCCCATTTGTCTTTAAAACCAAAGGAAAGAGAGGCTTGTGTGGGAATGGCATGGGAGGCATGATTGAAAAGGCCAAGTTGCAGGAGAAGGGATAAAGCTAGTCCAATCTACCATAATGAGATCTGACTGTGAAGTCATAAGTAAAACAGTACTCCAGTTCTTCAACATTCTTCTTCAATTTTATTGTACTGACCCTGGCTTGCTTTATGAAGATCAATTCCGTATTCCTTTGAAAGCAAAGCAGCCAAAAGCTAGAGTGTTTGCAAAGGATTTTTCATTCTTTGTTTTTTAAGAACCAACATGCCTGATACAGATGAATGCTCCTGGTAAGTCCTATTGAAAACAACCAATTGATTGGCCGGGCGCGGTGGCTCAAGCCTGTAATCCCAGCACTTTGGGGGGCCGAGACGGGCGGATCACGAGGTCAGGAGATCGAGACCATCCTGGCTAACATGGTGAAACCCCGTCTCTACTAAAAAATACAAAAAACTAGCCGGGCGAGGTGGCAGGCGCCTGTAGTCCCAGCTACTCGGGAGGCTGAGGCAGGAGAAGGGCGTAAACCCGGGAGGCGGAGCTTGCAGTGAGCTGAGATCCGGCCACTGCATTGCAGCCCCGGCGACACTGCATTCCAGCCCCGGCGACAGAGCGAGACTCCGTCTCAAAAAAAAAAAAAAAAAAAAAAAAAAACAACCAATTGACTGGAACATTCATCAGTTGACATTTTGAGACGGGTGTGTGTGTGTGTGTGTGTGTGTCTGTGTCGTGTATAACCTAAAATAAACCTAAAAAAAAACCTGTGTCGTGTATAACCTAAAAAAAACCTGCATTACAATAGCAATTAAAAATAAACTAAGTAATTTGTTTTGAATTGGTGAAGTATTAGTGATAGGTGTACCAACATCTGAAATTTACTTTGAAATACATTTAAAAAAATAAGATTTAGAAGAGGAGGATGGTGTAAGATGGTGGAATAGGACTCTCCAGCAATCATTCCCCTGCATAAACATCTATTTGAATAACTATCCACGCATGAAAATACTTCCCAAGAGCTAGAGAAACCAGGTTGGAGATCACTGTACCTAGTTATAGCCTAACAATAAGAAAAGACACATTGAAGAAGGTAGGAAGGACAGTTATACATTACCCATGTCACCGCTTCCACAGCAATAGGCAGCACAGCATAGAGAGACATACCCATACACTTGAGAGAAAGAAAGAGAAATAAGCATAGGACTTTGCTTTGCACTCCAATACTAGGCCCACCACAGTAAAACCCAGTGCTGGAAAGTCCTACACAGCCTGATGTCAGGCTGATACCCACAGACATAGCCCCTAGACCTATCCCAACACCAGATGGGAACACATAGCCCCTGCAAGATGGACTCAGGTTCTGGTCTGCATCACTGCTGGCTAACTACAGAGGCTTTGGACTCCAAATAATCCCTAGTGACAGGAAGACCTCAGAAACTGTGAGTTTTGGGCATGCCCCAGTGCTGTACTAGCTTCAGTGACCATGGGCTTTGGGTTACACCTCACCACTGCAGCAGTCTCAGCAGCCATGAGATTCTAGCCTTGTGCTGTGACAGCTTTAGCAGCCATGGGACTTCAGCTTGGCACTGTGCTAGCTGTGACAGACCTGGGCTTAGAGGGCCCCTTTGCACTGCAATGTGTGCAGTAGTCACAGTCTTGGGGACCACACCCTGACAACCTGCCCAAAATCTCTAGATAGGCTTACTATTGAAGGACATTCTTTGACAAAGCTAGACTGTGAACACTGGAATAAGTATCTGCTTCATCAATGTGTAGACACTGACACATGACCAAAATGGTCAGGAACAATTAGGGAAACATGACATCATCAGATGAATAAAATAAGGTGCCAGTGACAAGCCCTGAAGAAATGGAGTGCTATGAACTTCCTGACAAAAAAACTCAAAGTAGGTGTTTTAAGGAAGTTCAATGAACTTCAATAAAATGCAGAGAAACAGTTAATGAAATGAAGAAAAGAATAAATGACCAGAATGAGAAATTTAATAGAGAAATATTTTAAAAATCAAATATTGTAACTGAAAAATACAATGAACAAAATGAAAAATATATCAACAGCAAAGTTGATTAAACAGAAGAAACAATCTGTGAACTTGAAGATATTTGAAAATATACAGTGAGGATTAAAAAGAGAAAATGAAAAAGGAATGAAGAAAGCTTAAAGGATTTATGGGATAGCATCAAAAGAGCAAATGTTTGAGTCATTGGCATTCAAGAGGGAGTAGAAGAAAGACAAAGGGGTAGAAAGCTTATTTAAAGAAATAATAGCAGAAAACTTTTCAAACGTGGAGAAAGATATAAATATCAAATTACAGGAATGCCAAAGGTCTCTAATCAGATTAAATCCAAATAAGGCTGTCTTAGGACATATTACAATCAAACTGTCAAAGATCAAAGACAAAGAGAGGATCCTGAAAGCAGCAAGAGAAAAGAAGCAAATAACATATAAGGGATTTCCAATATGCCTAGCAGCAGACTTCTCAGGAAAAAACTTACAGCCAAGAGAGGGTGGGATGATATATTCAGTTTTGAAGGACAAAAACTGCCAGCTGGGAATACTGTACCCAAGAAAGCTGTCCTTCAGAAATTAAGGATAGATAAAGACTTTCCCAGACAAACAAAAGCTGAGGAAATTTATCACCACCAGACCTGTCTTACAAGAAGTGCTAAAGGTAGTTCCTCAGGCTGAAAGAAAAGGGTACCAATGAGCAATACAAAAACATCTGAGAGTATGAAACTGAATGGTAAAAGTAAGTACACAGTCAAAGTCAGAATACTCTAATACTGTAATGGTGGTATATAAATCACTTACATCCTTAGTATTAAGGTTAAAAGACAAACTGTTAATAGTAATAACTACAATCATTTGTTAAGGGATATGCAACATAAAAATGTAAATTGTGACATCAAATATTCAAGATATGGAGGGGAATGGAGCTAAAGTGTAGAGGTTTTTTTTTTCCCCCAATGAAAGTTAAGTTATTAGCTTAAAATAACCTGTTATAACTGTAAGATGTTTTCTGTAAGGCTCGTGGTAACCACAGAGCAAAACCTATAATATACACACTAAAAGCAAAAGACAAGGAATCAAAAATACTACCAGGGAAAACTGCTTAACCAGAAAGAAATATGGTAAGAAAGAATGAAAAGATCTACTAGAAAACAATTTTAAAATAGTGGTAATAAGTGTGTACCTATCAATAATTACTTTCAATATAAATTGATCAAATTCGCCAATTAGAAGACATAGAGTGGCTTGAAAAAGAAGACCCATCTATACACTGCCTATAAGAGGCTCACTTCACCTATAAAGACAAATGTAGTCTGAAAGTGAATGGATGTAAAAAGATATTCTGTGGAAATGGAAACCAAAAGGAAACAGTAGTAACTATATTTATATCAGATAAAATAGACTTTAAGTCAAAACTATAAAAGAGACAAAAAAAGATCAGTATATGATGATAAAAGAGTCAGTTCAGCAAGAGGACATAACAGTTGTAAATATGTGTATAACCAACATCAGAGTACATAAATATATAAAGCAAATATATATGAACTGAAGGGAGAGATAGATTACAATACAGCAATATGAATAGTAAGGGATATCGATCCCCCACTTTCATCAATGGGCAGACAGAAAATCAGCAAAGAAACACTGGATTTAAACTGCATTCGAGACCAACTGAACCTAACAAACACATACAGAATATTCTATCTAACAGTTGCAGAATACACACTTTTCTCAACTGCACATGGAACATTCTTCAGGATACATTATATATTAGGCCACAAACCAAGTCTTAACAAATTTAAGAGGATTGAAATTATATTAAGTATCTTTCAGACCACAATGGCATAAAACTAGACATCAATAACAGGAGGAACATTGGGAAAATCACAAATACATGGAAATTAAACAACTTACTCCTGAACAACCAATGGGTCAATTAAAAAATTAAAAGATAATTTATTAGTTCATTTTCTCGCTGCTGATAAAGACATACCTGAGACTGGGCAGAAAAAGATTTAAGGGACTTACAGTTCCACATGACTGGGGAAACCTCATAATCATGGGGGAAGGCAAGGAGGAGCAAGTCACGTATTACATGAATGGCGGCAGGCAAAAAGAGTTTGTGCAGGGAAACTCCCCTTTTTAAAACCATCAGATCTTATGAGACGTACTCACTATCATGAGAACAACATGGGAACGACCTGTCCCCATGATTCAGTTATCTCCCACTGGGTCCCTCCCATAACACATGGGAATTACAGAAGCAAGAAGATGAGATTTGGGTAGGGATGAAGAGCCAAACCAATCAGATAAATTTAAAAATTTCTTGAGAAAAATGAAAATAGAATTGCAACATATCAAAGCCTATGGGATAAAGCAAAAGCAATTCTAAGAGGGAATATTTTAGCAATAAATGCCTAATAAAAAAGGAAGAAAGATATCAATTAAATAACCTAACATTGTACCTCAAGGAACTAGAAGAACAAGAAAATAAACTAAACTCAAAATTAGTAGAAGAGAATAATAAAGACCAGATCAGAAATAAATGAAATATAAACCAGGAAAACAATAAAAAGATCAACAAAACAAAGAGTTGGTTTTTTAAAAGAGAAATAGAATTGACAAACTTTAGCTAGACTAAAAACAAAGAGAAGAGTAAATAAATAAAAATCAGGATGCAAAAGGATGTATTACCATGATACCACAGAAACACAAAGATCACAAGAGACTCCTATAAATAATTATACACCGACAAATTGGATAATATAGAAGAAATGGATAAATGCTTGGACACATACAACCTATCAAGACTGAATTATAAAGAAATAGAAAATCTGAGCATACCAACAATGAGTAAAGAGATTGAATCAGTAATCAAAAGTCTCCCATCAAAGAAAAGCACAGGACCTGATGGTGTCACTAGTGAATTCTACCATACATTTAAAGAAGAACTAATACTTACTTTTCTCAAACTCCTCTAAAAGAATTTAAGAGGAGGGAATACTTCCAAACTCATTATCCAAGGCTAGCAGTACCCTGATACCAAAAATCAGATAAGGATATAACAAGAAAGAAAACTACAGGCCAATATACCCAGCAAACTTGAATATAGAAATCTTCAACAAAAAATTAACAAACCAAATTCAACAGTGTATTAAAAAATCATTCACCATGATCAAGTAGGATTCATCCCAGGGGTGCAAGGATGGTTCAACATATACAAATCGATAAATGTGATACCTCACATCAACAGAATGAAGAATGAACACTATATGATCATCTCAACAAATGCAGGAAAGGCATTTGATGAAGTTCAACATTCCTTCATGATAAAAAGTCTCAACAAATTAGGTATAGATGGAATGTACCTTAACATAATAGAGGCTGTATATGACAAACCCACAGCCAATATACTGAACATGAAAAAGTTGAAAGCTTTTTTTCTAAGATCTGGAATGAGATAAAGATGTTCATTTTCCCTACTCTTATTCAACATTGTACTAGAAGTTCTAGCCAGAGCAATTAGGCAAGATAAAAAAATGAAATGCTCTAAGTTGGAAAGAAGAAGTCAAACTGTCCCTCTTTGCAGATGACATGATCTTATGTATAGAGAAGACTGTAGATGCCACCAAAAAACTGTTAGAACTGATAAAAAAAAATCAGTAAAGTTGCTGGATACAAAATTAACATGCAAAATCAGTAGCATTTCTAGCAAACTCTCTGAAAAACAGTCAAGAAGACAATCTTGTGTATAATAGATACCAAAATTGAAATACTGAGGAATACATTTAAGCAAAGAGGTGACAGATCTCTACACTGAAAAACTATAAAATATTTATGAAAGAAATTGAAGAAGACACAAACAAATGGAAAGGTATTCAATATGCACAGATTAGAAGAAAGAATGTTGTTAAAATGTCCATAGTACCCAAAGCAATCTACAGATTCACTACAATCCCTATCAAAATACCAATGACATTCTTCATAGAAATAGAAAAAAAATCCTAAAATTTGTATGGAACCACAAAAGGCCCCAAATAACCAAAGCAATCTTGAACAAAAAGAACAAAGCTGGAGGCATCACACTACCTGACTTCAAAATACACTAAAAAGCTATAGTAATGAAAACAGCCTGGTAGTGGCATAAAAACAGACACATAGACCAATGGAACAGAATAGAGAGTCCAAAAGTAAATCCACACATTTATAGCCAGCTGATTTTTGACAAGTAGTAAGAACACTCTTTGAGAAAAGGATAGTGTATTCAATAAATATGCCAGGAAAATTGGACATCTACATGCAGAAGAATGAAATTAAACCCTTATCTCTCATGATATACAAAAATCAACTCAAACTGGATTAAAGACTTAAAGCTAAGACCAAAAACTATTAAATTACTAGAAGAAAACGTAGGCAAAGAGCTCTATAGCATTGATCTGGTCAATGATTTTTTTTTTTTTTTTCTGTCACCCAGGCTGGAGTGCACTGGCATGAATTCAGCTCACTGCAACCTCCACCTCCTGTTTCAAGTAATTCTCCTGCCTCAGCCTCCCAAGTAGCTGGGATTACAGGTGTGTACCACCACACCCAGCTAATTTTTGTATTTTTAGTAGAGACAGGGTTTCACCATGTTGGCCAGCCTGGTCTCGAACTCTGACCTAAAATGATCCACCTGGCTCGGTCTCCCAAAGTGCTGGGATTACAGGTGTGAGCCACTGTGCCTGACCTCTGGTCAATGACTTTTTTGGATATAATTTTTGGGATGAAGCACAGGCAACAAAAAGAAAAAGACATATGGGATCCATCAAACTAAAAGTTTCTGCACGTCAAAGGGAACAATCATTCAACAGAGTGAATAGACAAACTACAGAATAGGAGAAAATATTTGCAAACTATATATCTGATAAGGGGCTAATATCAAAAATATAGAAGGAACTAAAACAATTCAATAGTGAGAAACCAAATAACACAATTAAAAAGTAGGCAAAAGATCTGAATAGACATTTCTCAAAAGAAGACATACAAATGGCCAACAGGAATATGAAAAAATGCTCAATAATATCACTAATCACCAGAGAAATGCAAATCAAAATTACAATGAGATATCATCTTACCCCAGTTAGAATGGCTGTTATCAAAAAGGCAAAAGATGACAAGTGTTGGTGAGGATGTGGAGAAAAGAGAGTTTTTATGCACTGTTGGTAGGAATGTAAATTAGAACAGCCATTATGGAAAGCAGTATGGAGGTTTATCTAAAAATTAATAGAACTACCATATGATCCAGCAATCCCACTAATGGGCATACATCAAAAAGAAATGAAATCAGTACCTTGAAGAGATATCTGCACTCCCATGTTTATTGCAGCACTAGTCTCACTAGCCAAGATAATGGCATCAACCTAAGAGTTCATCAACAGATAAGGAAAATGTGGTGCATATCCACAATGAGATATTATTCAGCCATAATAAAAAGAAGGAAATCATGTCATTTGCAACAACATAGACGAAAAAAGTTGAAAAAAGTTGATTTCATAGCACTAGAGATTAGAATGGTGGTAACCAGAGGCTGGGTGGTTAGTGGGGAAGGGAGTTAGGGTAATGTTGACTAAAGGATGTGTAACTACAGTTAGATGGAATAAGTTCAAGAGATCTATTATACAGCTTGCTGAGTATAGTTAATGATGATATATTGTATTATTGAAAAATGCTAAGAGTAGATGTTAAGTGGGCCTAACAAAGTGATAACTATGTGAAGTAATGCATTTGTTGATTAGCTAGATTTAACCATTCCACAATGTATGCATACTTTAAAACATCATGTTGTACACAATAAATACACACAATTTGATCTTTCAAATAACAAAAATTTTAAAGAACCTAATAAAGCAAGATATACTGATGATGAAGAAAGGGAGAGATTGTTGGATAGATATATGATAAAGCCAGTATAGATTCTACCAGTTGGTGCATATACACATATTCACTTGAAAATTATTTTCTTTTCTGTATGCTTGAATATTTTTATAACAAAATGATGATGGAAAAATATGAACTACCAACAAAAGAAACTACCAGTTTGAAGACATAAATGACTACAAATCTTTACCCATAGTGAGTTTCTGGCATGTTCTGTTGTGCACCCACATACTGGTGGGTTTGCTATGATTGTCCTGCTTTTCACTCCACAGTTACTGTCAGCTCTTCTCTGCCCTGCTCAGTGTTCTGTGGGGCCTGACCTCACCAGCTGTGTCACTTACTCCTTTGCCCCCTGGCTTCTTTGGGTTCAGCCAATGGGAGGCACCTGAAGGAGATCCAAGGAAAGCAGGGGAGAGAATTTGTTTCTTTTCCCTGCTTCCCCCCAATTCCTCTCTCCTTTGGTACAGCTTCACTGCCCACGGCCATGTCTCTCTACAACTACATACAGCTCCTGGCCCTCCATGGCTTCCAACTCTGGCAGGCTCCATGACATTACTCCCCGTTGTACTCTTAGCCCTGGGTAGTAACAATGTCTTATTGGTGCTGGGTCTCTGGGTGCCTCAGTGTCCCTAGTTGTTCCTTAAAGCTGCTCACACCTCTGTAAGTAGTTTTCTAATTGAAATCTTTCTTTGATTAAGTAAATTCCTCTTCCTGCTGGGATCCTAATTGATACCTTTGGTACTACTGCTTTGTAATATATACCTATTTATATTTTCCTCCTTAGGCATAAGCATTAGGTTTTGATTTGTGTTTAGTTTGCATTCAGAACTCTCTGAGAATTAGGTCTGGTCTAGCTGAAGGATGCCTGCTGTAAATTCATGCAGTAACTACAGTGTAAGGGAAACCGTGATCTTTGAGGATGCACTAGTCCCCTGGGCCCAAATCTGACCACTTGGATAAGGGGATATTAAGACTGACATAGGGATAGCTGTGTGGTGTTGCGAAATGATTGCAGTGGTATCCAGGACTCAGTAGAAATTCTACGAATAAGTTCTAGAGATCCCTTATACAACCTTGTGCCTAGAGTCAGCAACATTGTATTTTATACTGAATCTGTTAAGAGGGTAGACCTTCTTAGGTTCTCTTACCCCAAATATTTGTAAAAACTTAGTCCTGTTACACATATTATGCTAAGTTTTGATTAAAGTATGAACTAAATAAAGAGATAAGCTAAGCATCATATCTAGTGTTGCCAGATAAAATACAGGATGTCCAGCCAAATTTGAATTTCAGATAAACAACAAATAATTTTATGAAAAAAATCATTGGATCAAACAAATAAGTTTTAATGTAGAGCTATCCAAAATATTGCATGGGACGTATTTATACGAGAAAAGAAATCATTATTTATCTGAAGTTCAAATTTAACTGGACATTCTGTGTTTCTGTTTGCTAAATCTGCAAACTCTAATCATATAATACTTACAGTAATGTGTCATATTATGTTTTCTCAGTCTCGATGCCTCTTGTGCCTGATGGTAATAGCCATATGTCTTTTGTGGAAGTGGCACAGGGGGAAATTGAGCATGACGTTTGGAAGAGGACTGATAGGTATTTGAATCTGGACTCTATCATTACTAGCTAGGTGAAATGGGGCCAGAAAATTAACCTTCTACAGGATTTACCACCTTTCCCCAGTAAAATGGGTTTACTACACAAGACTCGCAGATTCTGTAAGATTGGCCAGCAGTAAATTGACTGTGCTTGATACCCTGTAGCTGCTAAAGAAGATAAAGTTATTTTATTGTTCTACTTATTCTAATAAAAATAATTTAACTGGAAACATAATTCTAAGAATCCAAAGGTTTCTGGACGCATATGAAATAAAAGGAAGAGAATTCTTCCTCTCCTGAGAGTCATCATGAACCCAGACTAACCTCATATTACTTTAGTGAGTTTTACCTAAAAGGAAAGATTACTGTAAGCTTGGATTCTTTTCCGCTTCTGTTTAGGTTTAGCTTTTGCTGATTTTATGGTCTCAATATGTTTTAGACTCTTCTGATTTCTTGGCTGTCAGTATCTTATACTTTCTATTTTACTGATTAGTAGAGGTGAAAATGATTATTCGTCAAGCTAAAAATTTAGAATTAATTAGGTCACCTCCATTGTCTCAGTTTGGATTTCCCAGAAACAGAACTTACGACAAAGATTTGAATGAAAATAGTTTATTTGAAAGGTGCAAACAAAACAAGTAAGGGGAGGGAAAAGTGAGACAAGGAGTCAATGAAGATTTTCTTGTCAAGCAGTTTACATGTGGATGATTAGAACCTAAATTCATGGGAGAAACTCTAGAACATGGTATAGAACAAGCAGCTCAGTTATCCCACCTGAGGGGTGAAGCTGGGGTATTGATATCAATGCTATCAGTCACTGGGGGGAGGGCTGTGGGAAGGTAGGTGTTAATTCCCTGGCACTCCCAGGCTAATAGGCAGAGCAGTTTCTGTGTCTTCTGAGAAAACCCTCAGGCAAAAAGTTGCAGATCCTGGTAGCTGGAAATGGTGAGGCCCCAGAGGTTATGGCAAGCACTCACATTTTGGCTATACCTATAATTGCTAACTTCATTTAGAAACTTAAGACTGAATGCCATTTACCATTTTGATAGACAACTGTTTCCTCCTCCTACCAGGTTTATACACTGTATATAATCATGGGAAGAAGGCAAAATACATTAGGAAACTTCAAATCCTGAATCCCAGTTCTCATTCCCAACCTGCATTAAGATTTTCTTTCTTTCTTTCTTTTTTTTAAATTTATGAGACAGGGTCTTCTTCTGTCACCCAGGTTGAGTTCAGTGGTGCAATCAGGGCTCACTGCGGCCTCGGCCTCTCAGACTCAAGTGATCCTCCCACCTCAGCCACCTGAATAACTGGGACTACAGACATGTATCACCACACCAGGCTGTTTTTGAATTTTTCGTTGAGACAAGGTCTCACTATGTTGCCCAGAGCTCAAGTGATCTGCCCACCTAGGCCTCTCAAAGTGCTGGGATTATAGGTGTTAGCCACCATGCCCGGCCTGGGATTTTCAATGGGGAAGAAAAAAATCTACATCACAGTACAATCTACAGCCTTTGATTGAATGACCAGTTCTCCAATTGGAGATATTCTGGAAGGGCTTGGGATTTGGATACAAGAACTACCTCCAACAATTAATGTGGGGGAAAAAAAAAAACTTTATTCATTTGTGCTGAGAAGAAGACCAGTAGGAGTTACAGTCTTCATTGCTTATGGTTACACCCTGTTGTTGTAAATTGCTTCTAGATCATTCATTGTTATAGTGGAAAAGAATCCATGTTTACATTTAAAGGCATGCATTGTGCCTTTACATAATGATAATGATAATTAACATTTATATAGTGCCTGCTATGTGCCAGGCAGTGGTGGTAACAGCATAGCCTCCTAAGGCTGGCATGGTACAATCTTAGCATTTTAGCACTAGAAGGGACTTTAGGGGTAACTGTCCGACCCTGCCTGGTCTAGGGCAGACAAGTCACTTGTCTGAGTTCATGCAGCTAGTTAGTGGTAGAATCAGGATGAGGACCCAAGTCTTCTGACCCCTAGTCTAGAGCTGTCTCTGCTAGATCCACCACCTCTCTGACTCCATGGGGTAGGCAGAAGAAACACATATGTAGTGGAGCTTCTGTTTTCATTAAGTAGTTCTTGCCTTTTGAATTTAGTCTTTGCTTCTACATTTAGAGGCAATGAACCCTGAGCCCAGGTTTGTAAGACGGTTCCATGCCTGCAGAAACAAATGACCTGTGGAGAGTTTGTCCTTGCTCTCTAGTCACAGCCAAACCTACCTTCTCAGCTCTTCATAAGCTCCAAACTACAGGGTCTGTAAGAGGCACCAACTTGTAAGCCACAGACACCTGCAAGTAAAAGGTGGGGGTGTCAGTGTAGATGTGAAGACAGTGCATTTGTACAGTGTCAAAACTCCCATCTGGAATGATCTTCTCAGCCGACTCCAAAGTGAGGCGCTACTGAAGGGGAAATAGAGGAGAAATGTGTGTCATAGGACGGTGTCAGTGGCTTAGTTAATCACTTGGCTTGCCTCTCATTGTTGGGGATAACCTTGAGGAATTAATCTACTATGGCAAGGTTCCAGAAAACTTTTTTAAAACACAGTTACAGTCATACTTCATAATAGAGTTCTGTCTTGTATAGAATGGATCCTTTAGAGCCAGGGTTAACAAACTTTTTTTTTTTTTTTTTTAACAGATCAGACAATACATATTTTATTCACTTTTATTTCTATTTATGGGGTCTTTCTTGCAACTACTCAGCTCCACCATTGTAGAGCAAAAGCAGCCACAGGTGATAGGCAAATAAATGTGCATGATTGCTTTTCAATAAAACTTTATTTGTGGATACAGGGTGAGGGCCAAATGTGGTCCATGGGCTGTGGTTTGCTGAACCCTGCTTTAGAGTGCAGGAACCCTGAGCCTTCAGATAGGGCGCTCCAGCAGGCCTGCTGCTTTCTTTTTTTTTTTTTTTTCCGAGAAAGAGT